>NC_135513.1:0-22500 GCF_051989575.1 Stigmatopora nigra
TAACCCTAACCCTAACCCTAACCCTAACCCTAACCCTAACCCTAACCCTAACCCTAACCCTAACCCTAACCCTAACCCTAACCCTAACCCTAACCCTAACCCTAACCCTAACCCTAACCCTAACCCTAACCCTAACCCTAACCCTAACCCTAACCCTAACCCTAACCCTAACCCTAACCCTAACCCTAACCCTAACCCTAACCCTAACCCTAACCCTAACCCTAACCCTAACCCTAACCCTAACCCTAACCCTAACCCTAACCCTAACCCTAACCCTAACCCTAACCCTAACCCTAACCCTAACCCTAACCCTAACCCTAACCCTAACCCTAACCCTAACCCTAACCCTAACCCTAACCCTAACCCTAACCCTAACCCTAACCCTAACCCTAACCCTAACCCTAACCCTAACCCTAACCCTAACCCTAACCCTAACCCTAACCCTAACCCTAACCCTAACCCTAACCCTAACCCTAACCCTAACCCTAACCCTAACCCTAACCCTAACCCTAACCCTAACCCTAACCCTAACCCTAACCCTAACCCTAACCCTAACCCTAACCCTAACCCTAACCCTAACCCTAACCCTAACCCTAACCCTAACCCTAACCCTAACCCTAACCCTAACCCTAACCCTAACCCTAACCCTAACCCTAACCCTAACCCTAACCCTAACCCTAACCCTAACCCTAACCCTAACCCTAACCCTAACCCTAACCCTAACCCTAACCCTAACCCTAACCCTAACCCTAACCCTAACCCTAACCCTAACCCTAACCCTAACCCTAACCCTAACCCTAACCCTAACCCTAACCCTAACCCTAACCCTAACCCTAACCCTAACCCTAACCCTAACCCTAACCCTAACCCTAACCCTAACCCTAACCCTAACCCTAACCCTAACCCTAACCCTAACCCTAACCCTAACCCTAACCCTAACCCTAACCCTAACCCTAACCCTAACCCTAACCCTAACCCTAACCCTAACCCTAACCCTAACCCTAACCCTAACCCTAACCCTAACCCTAACCCTAACCCTAACCCTAACCCTAACCCTAACCCTAACCCTAACCCTAACCCTAACCCTAACCCTAACCCTAACCCTAACCCTAACCCTAACCCTAACCCTAACCCTAACCCTAACCCTAACCCTAACCCTAACCCTAACCCTAACCCTAACCCTAACCCTAACCCTAACCCTAACCCTAACCCTAACCCTAACCCTAACCCTAACCCTAACCCTAACCCTAACCCTAACCCTAACCCTAACCCTAACCCTAACCCTAACCCTAACCCTAACCCTAACCCTAACCCTAACCCTAACCCTAACCCTAACCCTAACCCTAACCCTAACCCTAACCCTAACCCTAACCCTAACCCTAACCCTAACCCTAACCCTAACCCTAACCCTAACCCTAACCCTAACCCTAACCCTAACCCTAACCCTAACCCTAACCCTAACCCTAACCCTAACCCTAACCCTAACCCTAACCCTAACCCTAACCCTAACCCTAACCCTAACCCTAACCCTAACCCTAACCCTAACCCTAACCCTAACCCTAACCCTAACCCTAACCCTAACCCTAACCCTAACCCTAACCCTAACCCTAACCCTAACCCTAACCCTAACCCTAACCCTAACCCTAACCCTAACCCTAACCCTAACCCTAACCCTAACCCTAACCCTAACCCTAACCCTAACCCTAACCCTAACCCTAACCCTAACCCTAACCCTAACCCTAACCCTAACCCTAACCCTAACCCTAACCCTAACCCTAACCCTAACCCTAACCCTAACCCTAACCCTAACCCTAACCCTAACCCTAACCCTAACCCTAACCCTAACCCTAACCCTAACCCTAACCCTAACCCTAACCCTAACCCTAACCCTAACCCTAACCCTAACCCTAACCCTAACCCTAACCCTAACCCTAACCCTAACCCTAACCCTAACCCTAACCCTAACCCTAACCCTAACCCTAACCCTAACCCTAACCCTAACCCTAACCCTAACCCTAACCCTAACCCTAACCCTAACCCTAACCCTAACCCTAACCCTAACCCTAACCCTAACCCTAACCCTAACCCTAACCCTAACCCTAACCCTAACCCTAACCCTAACCCTAACCCTAACCCTAACCCTAACCCTAACCCTAACCCTAACCCTAACCCTAACCCTAACCCTAACCCTAACCCTAACCCTAACCCTAACCCTAACCCTAACCCTAACCCTAACCCTAACCCTAACCCTAACCCTAACCCTAACCCTAACCCTAACCCTAACCCTAACCCTAACCCTAACCCTAACCCTAACCCTAACCCTAACCCTAACCCTAACCCTAACCCTAACCCTAACCCTAACCCTAACCCTAACCCTAACCCTAACCCTAACCCTAACCCTAACCCTAACCCTAACCCTAACCCTAACCCTAACCCTAACCCTAACCCTAACCCTAACCCTAACCCTAACCCTAACCCTAACCCTAACCCTAACCCTAACCCTAACCCTAACCCTAACCCTAACCCTAACCCTAACCCTAACCCTAACCCTAACCCTAACCCTAACCCTAACCCTAACCCTAACCCTAACCCTAACCCTAACCCTAACCCTAACCCTAACCCTAACCCTAACCCTAACCCTAACCCTAACCCTAACCCTAACCCTAACCCTAACCCTAACCCTAACCCTAACCCTAACCCTAACCCTAACCCTAACCCTAACCCTAACCCTAACCCTAACCCTAACCCTAACCCTAACCCTAACCCTAACCCTAACCCTAACCCTAACCCTAACCCTAACCCTAACCCTAACCCTAACCCTAACCCTAACCCTAACCCTAACCCTAACCCTAACCCTAACCCTAACCCTAACCCTAACCCTAACCCTAACCCTAACCCTAACCCTAACCCTAACCCTAACCCTAACCCTAACCCTAACCCTAACCCTAACCCTAACCCTAACCCTAACCCTAACCCTAACCCTAACCCTAACCCTAACCCTAACCCTAACCCTAACCCTAACCCTAACCCTAACCCTAACCCTAACCCTAACCCTAACCCTAACCCTAACCCTAACCCTAACCCTAACCCTAACCCTAACCCTAACCCTAACCCTAACCCTAACCCTAACCCTAACCCTAACCCTAACCCTAACCCTAACCCTAACCCTAACCCTAACCCTAACCCTAACCCTAACCCTAACCCTAACCCTAACCCTAACCCTAACCCTAACCCTAACCCTAACCCTAACCCTAACCCTAACCCTAACCCTAACCCTAACCCTAACCCTAACCCTAACCCTAACCCTAACCCTAACCCTAACCCTAACCCTAACCCTAACCCTAACCCTAACCCTAACCCTAACCCTAACCCTAACCCTAACCCTAACCCTAACCCTAACCCTAACCCTAACCCTAACCCTAACCCTAACCCTAACCCTAACCCTAACCCTAACCCTAACCCTAACCCTAACCCTAACCCTAACCCTAACCCTAACCCTAACCCTAACCCTAACCCTAACCCTAACCCTAACCCTAACCCTAACCCTAACCCTAACCCTAACCCTAACCCTAACCCTAACCCTAACCCTAACCCTAACCCTAACCCTAACCCTAACCCTAACCCTAACCCTAACCCTAACCCTAACCCTAACCCTAACCCTAACCCTAACCCTAACCCTAACCCTAACCCTAACCCTAACCCTAACCCTAACCCTAACCCTAACCCTAACCCTAACCCTAACCCTAACCCTAACCCTAACCCTAACCCTAACCCTAACCCTAACCCTAACCCTAACCCTAACCCTAACCCTAACCCTAACCCTAACCCTAACCCTAACCCTAACCCTAACCCTAACCCTAACCCTAACCCTAACCCTAACCCTAACCCTAACCCTAACCCTAACCCTAACCCTAACCCTAACCCTAACCCTAACCCTAACCCTAACCCTAACCCTAACCCTAACCCTAACCCTAACCCTAACCCTAACCCTAACCCTAACCCTAACCCTAACCCTAACCCTAACCCTAACCCTAACCCTAACCCTAACCCTAACCCTAACCCTAACCCTAACCCTAACCCTAACCCTAACCCTAACCCTAACCCTAACCCTAACCCTAACCCTAACCCTAACCCTAACCCTAACCCTAACCCTAACCCTAACCCTAACCCTAACCCTAACCCTAACCCTAACCCTAACCCTAACCCTAACCCTAACCCTAACCCTAACCCTAACCCTAACCCTAACCCTAACCCTAACCCTAACCCTAACCCTAACCCTAACCCTAACCCTAACCCTAACCCTAACCCTAACCCTAACCCTAACCCTAACCCTAACCCTAACCCTAACCCTAACCCTAACCCTAACCCTAACCCTAACCCTAACCCTAACCCTAACCCTAACCCTAACCCTAACCCTAACCCTAACCCTAACCCTAACCCTAACCCTAACCCTAACCCTAACCCTAACCCTAACCCTAACCCTAACCCTAACCCTAACCCTAACCCTAACCCTAACCCTAACCCTAACCCTAACCCTAACCCTAACCCTAACCCTAACCCTAACCCTAACCCTAACCCTAACCCTAACCCTAACCCTAACCCTAACCCTAACCCTAACCCTAACCCTAACCCTAACCCTAACCCTAACCCTAACCCTAACCCTAACCCTAACCCTAACCCTAACCCTAACCCTAACCCTAACCCTAACCCTAACCCTAACCCTAACCCTAACCCTAACCCTAACCCTAACCCTAACCCTAACCCTAACCCTAACCCTAACCCTAACCCTAACCCTAACCCTAACCCTAACCCTAACCCTAACCCTAACCCTAACCCTAACCCTAACCCTAACCCTAACCCTAACCCTAACCCTAACCCTAACCCTAACCCTAACCCTAACCCTAACCCTAACCCTAACCCTAACCCTAACCCTAACCCTAACCCTAACCCTAACCCTAACCCTAACCCTAACCCTAACCCTAACCCTAACCCTAACCCTAACCCTAACCCTAACCCTAACCCTAACCCTAACCCTAACCCTAACCCTAACCCTAACCCTAACCCTAACCCTAACCCTAACCCTAACCCTAACCCTAACCCTAACCCTAACCCTAACCCTAACCCTAACCCTAACCCTAACCCTAACCCTAACCCTAACCCTAACCCTAACCCTAACCCTAACCCTAACCCTAACCCTAACCCTAACCCTAACCCTAACCCTAACCCTAACCCTAACCCTAACCCTAACCCTAACCCTAACCCTAACCCTAACCCTAACCCTAACCCTAACCCTAACCCTAACCCTAACCCTAACCCTAACCCTAACCCTAACCCTAACCCTAACCCTAACCCTAACCCTAACCCTAACCCTAACCCTAACCCTAACCCTAACCCTAACCCTAACCCTAACCCTAACCCTAACCCTAACCCTAACCCTAACCCTAACCCTAACCCTAACCCTAACCCTAACCCTAACCCTAACCCTAACCCTAACCCTAACCCTAACCCTAACCCTAACCCTAACCCTAACCCTAACCCTAACCCTAACCCTAACCCTAACCCTAACCCTAACCCTAACCCTAACCCTAACCCTAACCCTAACCCTAACCCTAACCCTAACCCTAACCCTAACCCTAACCCTAACCCTAACCCTAACCCTAACCCTAACCCTAACCCTAACCCTAACCCTAACCCTAACCCTAACCCTAACCCTAACCCTAACCCTAACCCTAACCCTAACCCTAACCCTAACCCTAACCCTAACCCTAACCCTAACCCTAACCCTAACCCTAACCCTAACCCTAACCCTAACCCTAACCCTAACCCTAACCCTAACCCTAACCCTAACCCTAACCCTAACCCTAACCCTAACCCTAACCCTAACCCTAACCCTAACCCTAACCCTAACCCTAACCCTAACCCTAACCCTAACCCTAACCCTAACCCTAACCCTAACCCTAACCCTAACCCTAACCCTAACCCTAACCCTAACCCTAACCCTAACCCTAACCCTAACCCTAACCCTAACCCTAACCCTAACCCTAACCCTAACCCTAACCCTAACCCTAACCCTAACCCTAACCCTAACCCTAACCCTAACCCTAACCCTAACCCTAACCCTAACCCTAACCCTAACCCTAACCCTAACCCTAACCCTAACCCTAACCCTAACCCTAACCCTAACCCTAACCCTAACCCTAACCCTAACCCTAACCCTAACCCTAACCCTAACCCTAACCCTAACCCTAACCCTAACCCTAACCCTAACCCTAACCCTAACCCTAACCCTAACCCTAACCCTAACCCTAACCCTAACCCTAACCCTAACCCTAACCCTAACCCTAACCCTAACCCTAACCCTAACCCTAACCCTAACCCTAACCCTAACCCTAACCCTAACCCTAACCCTAACCCTAACCCTAACCCTAACCCTAACCCTAACCCTAACCCTAACCCTAACCCTAACCCTAACCCTAACCCTAACCCTAACCCTAACCCTAACCCTAACCCTAACCCTAACCCTAACCCTAACCCTAACCCTAACCCTAACCCTAACCCTAACCCTAACCCTAACCCTAACCCTAACCCGTAACCCTAACCCTAACCCTAACCCTAACCCTAACCCTAACCCTAACCCTAACCCTAACCCTAACCCTAACCCTAACCCTAACCCTAACCCTAACCCTAACCCTAACCCTAACCCTAACCCTAACCCTAACCCTAACCCTAACCCTAACCCTAACCCTAACCCTAACCCTAACCCTAACCCTAACCCTAACCCTAACCCTAACCCTAACCCTAACCCTAACCCTAACCCTAACCCTAACCCTAACCCTAACCCTAACCCTAACCCTAACCCTAACCCTAACCCTAACCCTAACCCTAACCCTAACCCTAACCCTAACCCTAACCCTAACCCTAACCCTAACCCTAACCCTAACCCTAACCCTAACCCTAACCCTAACCCTAACCCTAACCCTAACCCTAACCCTAACCCTAACCCTAACCCTAACCCTAACCCTAACCCTAACCCTAACCCTAACCCTAACCCTAACCCTAACCCTAACCCTAACCCTAACCCTAACCCTAACCCTAACCCTAACCCTAACCCTAACCCTAACCCTAACCCTAACCCTAACCCTAACCCTAACCCTAACCCTAACCCTAACCCTAACCCTAACCCTAACCCTAACCCTAACCCTAACCCTAACCCTAACCCTAACCCTAACCCTAACCCTAACCCTAACCCTAACCCTAACCCTAACCCTAACCCTAACCCTAACCCTAACCCTAACCCTAACCCTAACCCTAACCCTAACCCTAACCCTAACCCTAACCCTAACCCTAACCCTAACCCTAACCCTAACCCTAACCCTAACCCTAACCCTAACCCTAACCCTAACCCTAACCCTAACCCTAACCCTAACCCTAACCCTAACCCTAACCCTAACCCTAACCCTAACCCTAACCCTAACCCTAACCCTAACCCTAACCCTAACCCTAACCCTAACCCTAACCCTAACCCTAACCCTAACCCTAACCCTAACCCTAACCCTAACCCTAACCCTAACCCTAACCCTAACCCTAACCCTAACCCTAACCCTAACCCTAACCCTAACCCTAACCCTAACCCTAACCCTAACCCTAACCCTAACCCTAACCCTAACCCTAACCCTAACCCTAACCCTAACCCTAACCCTAACCCTAACCCTAACCCTAACCCTAACCCTAACCCTAACCCTAACCCTAACCCTAACCCTAACCCTAACCCTAACCCTAACCCTAACCCTAACCCTAACCCTAACCCTAACCCTAACCCTAACCCTAACCCTAACCCTAACCCTAACCCTAACCCTAACCCTAACCCTAACCCTAACCCTAACCCTAACCCTAACCCTAACCCTAACCCTAACCCTAACCCTAACCCTAACCCTAACCCTAACCCTAACCCTAACCCTAACCCTAACCCTAACCCTAACCCTAACCCTAACCCTAACCCTAACCCTAACCCTAACCCTAACCCTAACCCTAACCCTAACCCTAACCCTAACCCTAACCCTAACCCTAACCCTAACCCTAACCCTAACCCTAACCCTAACCCTAACCCTAACCCTAACCCTAACCCTAACCCTAACCCTAACCCTAACCCTAACCCTAACCCTAACCCTAACCCTAACCCTAACCCTAACCCTAACCCTAACCCTAACCCTAACCCTAACCCTAACCCTAACCCTAACCCTAACCCTAACCCTAACCCTAACCCTAACCCTAACCCTAACCCTAACCCTAACCCTAACCCTAACCCTAACCCTAACCCTAACCCTAACCCTAACCCTAACCCTAACCCTAACCCTAACCCTAACCCTAACCCTAACCCTAACCCTAACCCTAACCCTAACCCTAACCCTAACCCTAACCCTAACCCTAACCCTAACCCTAACCCTAACCCTAACCCTAACCCTAACCCTAACCCTAACCCTAACCCTAACCCTAACCCTAACCCTAACCCTAACCCTAACCCTAACCCTAACCCTAACCCTAACCCTAACCCTAACCCTAACCCTAACCCTAACCCTAACCCTAACCCTAACCCTAACCCTAACCCTAACCCTAACCCTAACCCTAACCCTAACCCTAACCCTAACCCTAACCCTAACCCTAACCCTAACCCTAACCCTAACCCTAACCCTAACCCTAACCCTAACCCTAACCCTAACCCTAACCCTAACCCTAACCCTAACCCTAACCCTAACCCTAACCCTAACCCTAACCCTAACCCTAACCCTAACCCTAACCCTAACCCTAACCCTAACCCTAACCCTAACCCTAACCCTAACCCTAACCCTAACCCTAACCCTAACCCTAACCCTAACCCTAACCCTAACCCTAACCCTAACCCTAACCCTAACCCTAACCCTAACCCTAACCCTAACCCTAACCCTAACCCTAACCCTAACCCTAACCCTAACCCTAACCCTAACCCTAACCCTAACCCTAACCCTAACCCTAACCCTAACCCTAACCCTAACCCTAACCCTAACCCTAACCCTAACCCTAACCCTAACCCTAACCCTAACCCTAACCCTAACCCTAACCCTAACCCTAACCCTAACCCTAACCCTAACCCTAACCCTAACCCTAACCCTAACCCTAACCCTAACCCTAACCCTAACCCTAACCCTAACCCTAACCCTAACCCTAACCCTAACCCTAACCCTAACCCTAACCCTAACCCTAACCCTAACCCTAACCCTAACCCTAACCCTAACCCTAACCCTAACCCTAACCCTAACCCTAACCCTAACCCTAACCCTAACCCTAACCCTAACCCTAACCCTAACCCTAACCCTAACCCTAACCCTAACCCTAACCCTAACCCTAACCCTAACCCTAACCCTAACCCTAACCCTAACCCTAACCCTAACCCTAACCCTAACCCTAACCCTAACCCTAACCCTAACCCTAACCCTAACCCTAACCCTAACCCTAACCCTAACCCTAACCCTAACCCTAACCCTAACCCTAACCCTAACCCTAACCCTAACCCTAACCCTAACCCTAACCCTAACCCTAACCCTAACCCTAACCCTAACCCTAACCCTAACCCTAACCCTAACCCTAACCCTAACCCTAACCCTAACCCTAACCCTAACCCTAACCCTAACCCTAACCCTAACCCTAACCCTAACCCTAACCCTAACCCTAACCCTAACCCTAACCCTAACCCTAACCCTAACCCTAACCCTAACCCTAACCCTAACCCTAACCCTAACCCTAACCCTAACCCTAACCCTAACCCTAACCCTAACCCTAACCCTAACCCTAACCCTAACCCTAACCCTAACCCTAACCCTAACCCTAACCCTAACCCTAACCCTAACCCTAACCCTAACCCTAACCCTAACCCTAACCCTAACCCTAACCCTAACCCTAACCCTAACCCTAACCCTAACCCTAACCCTAACCCTAACCCTAACCCTAACCCTAACCCTAACCCTAACCCTAACCCTAACCCTAACCCTAACCCTAACCCTAACCCTAACCCTAACCCTAACCCTAACCCTAACCCTAACCCTAACCCTAACCCTAACCCTAACCCTAACCCTAACCCTAACCCTAACCCTAACCCTAACCCTAACCCTAACCCTAACCCTAACCCTAACCCTAACCCTAACCCTAACCCTAACCCTAACCCTAACCCTAACCCTAACCCTAACCCTAACCCTAACCCTAACCCTAACCCTAACCCTAACCCTAACCCTAACCCTAACCCTAACCCTAACCCTAACCCTAACCCTAACCCTAACCCTAACCCTAACCCTAACCCTAACCCTAACCCTAACCCTAACCCTAACCCTAACCCTAACCCTAACCCTAACCCTAACCCTAACCCTAACCCTAACCCTAACCCTAACCCTAACCCTAACCCTAACCCTAACCCTAACCCTAACCCTAACCCTAACCCTAACCCTAACCCTAACCCTAACCCTAACCCTAACCCTAACCCTAACCCTAACCCTAACCCTAACCCTAACCCTAACCCTAACCCTAACCCTAACCCTAACCCTAACCCTAACCCTAACCCTAACCCTAACCCTAACCCTAACCCTAACCCTAACCCTAACCCTAACCCTAACCCTAACCCTAACCCTAACCCTAACCCTAACCCTAACCCTAACCCTAACCCTAACCCTAACCCTAACCCTAACCCTAACCCTAACCCTAACCCTAACCCTAACCCTAACCCTAACCCTAACCCTAACCCTAACCCTAACCCTAACCCTAACCCTAACCCTAACCCTAACCCTAACCCTAACCCTAACCCTAACCCTAACCCTAACCCTAACCCTAACCCTAACCCTAACCCTAACCCTAACCCTAACCCTAACCCTAACCCTAACCCTAACCCTAACCCTAACCCTAACCCTAACCCTAACCCTAACCCTAACCCTAACCCTAACCCTAACCCTAACCCTAACCCTAACCCTAACCCTAACCCTAACCCTAACCCTAACCCTAACCCTAACCCTAACCCTAACCCTAACCCTAACCCTAACCCTAACCCTAACCCTAACCCTAACCCTAACCCTAACCCTAACCCTAACCCTAACCCTAACCCTAACCCTAACCCTAACCCTAACCCTAACCCTAACCCTAACCCTAACCCTAACCCTAACCCTAACCCTAACCCTAACCCTAACCCTAACCCTAACCCTAACCCTAACCCTAACCCTAACCCTAACCCTAACCCTAACCCTAACCCTAACCCTAACCCTAACCCTAACCCTAACCCTAACCCTAACCCTAACCCTAACCCTAACCCTAACCCTAACCCTAACCCTAACCCTAACCCTAACCCTAACCCTAACCCTAACCCTAACCCTAACCCTAACCCTAACCCTAACCCTAACCCTAACCCTAACCCTAACCCTAACCCTAACCCTAACCCTAACCCTAACCCTAACCCTAACCCTAACCCTAACCCTAACCCTAACCCTAACCCTAACCCTAACCCTAACCCTAACCCTAACCCTAACCCTAACCCTAACCCTAACCCTAACCCTAACCCTAACCCTAACCCTAACCCTAACCCTAACCCTAACCCTAACCCTAACCCTAACCCTAACCCTAACCCTAACCCTAACCCTAACCCTAACCCTAACCCTAACCCTAACCCTAACCCTAACCCTAACCCTAACCCTAACCCTAACCCTAACCCTAACCCTAACCCTAACCCTAACCCTAACCCTAACCCTAACCCTAACCCTAACCCTAACCCTAACCCTAACCCTAACCCTAACCCTAACCCTAACCCTAACCCTAACCCTAACCCTAACCCTAACCCTAACCCTAACCCTAACCCTAACCCTAACCCTAACCCTAACCCTAACCCTAACCCTAACCCTAACCCTAACCCTAACCCTAACCCTAACCCTAACCCTAACCCTAACCCTAACCCTAACCCTAACCCTAACCCTAACCCTAACCCTAACCCTAACCCTAACCCTAACCCTAACCCTAACCCTAACCCTAACCCTAACCCTAACCCTAACCCTAACCCTAACCCTAACCCTAACCCTAACCCTAACCCTAACCCTAACCCTAACCCTAACCCTAACCCTAACCCTAACCCTAACCCTAACCCTAACCCTAACCCTAACCCTAACCCTAACCCTAACCCTAACCCTAACCCTAACCCTAACCCTAACCCTAACCCTAACCCTAACCCTAACCCTAACCCTAACCCTAACCCTAACCCTAACCCTAACCCTAACCCTAACCCTAACCCTAACCCTAACCCTAACCCTAACCCTAACCCTAACCCTAACCCTAACCCTAACCCTAACCCTAACCCTAACCCTAACCCTAACCCTAACCCTAACCCTAACCCTAACCCTAACCCTAACCCTAACCCTAACCCTAACCCTAACCCTAACCCTAACCCTAACCCTAACCCTAACCCTAACCCTAACCCTAACCCTAACCCTAACCCTAACCCTAACCCTAACCCTAACCCTAACCCTAACCCTAACCCTAACCCTAACCCTAACCCTAACCCTAACCCTAACCCTAACCCTAACCCTAACCCTAACCCTAACCCTAACCCTAACCCTAACCCTAACCCTAACCCTAACCCTAACCCTAACCCTAACCCTAACCCTAACCCTAACCCTAACCCTAACCCTAACCCTAACCCTAACCCTAACCCTAACCCTAACCCTAACCCTAACCCTAACCCTAACCCTAACCCTAACCCTAACCCTAACCCTAACCCTAACCCTAACCCTAACCCTAACCCTAACCCTAACCCTAACCCTAACCCTAACCCTAACCCTAACCCTAACCCTAACCCTAACCCTAACCCTAACCCTAACCCTAACCCTAACCCTAACCCTAACCCTAACCCTAACCCTAACCCTAACCCTAACCCTAACCCTAACCCTAACCCTAACCCTAACCCTAACCCTAACCCTAACCCTAACCCTAACCCTAACCCTAACCCTAACCCTAACCCTAACCCTAACCCTAACCCTAACCCTAACCCTAACCCTAACCCTAACCCTAACCCTAACCCTAACCCTAACCCTAACCCTAACCCTAACCCTAACCCTAACCCTAACCCTAACCCTAACCCTAACCCTAACCCTAACCCTAACCCTAACCCTAACCCTAACCCTAACCCTAACCCTAACCCTAACCCTAACCCTAACCCTAACCCTAACCCTAACCCTAACCCTAACCCTAACCCTAACCCTAACCCTAACCCTAACCCTAACCCTAACCCTAACCCTAACCCTAACCCTAACCCTAACCCTAACCCTAACCCTAACCCTAACCCTAACCCTAACCCTAACCCTAACCCTAACCCTAACCCTAACCCTAACCCTAACCCTAACCCTAACCCTAACCCTAACCCTAACCCTAACCCTAACCCTAACCCTAACCCTAACCCTAACCCTAACCCTAACCCTAACCCTAACCCTAACCCTAACCCTAACCCTAACCCTAACCCTAACCCTAACCCTAACCCTAACCCTAACCCTAACCCTAACCCTAACCCTAACCCTAACCCTAACCCTAACCCTAACCCTAACCCTAACCCTAACCCTAACCCTAACCCTAACCCTAACCCTAACCCTAACCCTAACCCTAACCCTAACCCTAACCCTAACCCTAACCCTAACCCTAACCCTAACCCTAACCCTAACCCTAACCCTAACCCTAACCCTAACCCTAACCCTAACCCTAACCCTAACCCTAACCCTAACCCTAACCCTAACCCTAACCCTAACCCTAACCCTAACCCTAACCCTAACCCTAACCCTAACCCTAACCCTAACCCTAACCCTAACCCTAACCCTAACCCTAACCCTAACCCTAACCCTAACCCTAACCCTAACCCTAACCCTAACCCTAACCCTAACCCTAACCCTAACCCTAACCCTAACCCTAACCCTAACCCTAACCCTAACCCTAACCCTAACCCTAACCCTAACCCTAACCCTAACCCTAACCCTAACCCTAACCCTAACCCTAACCCTAACCCTAACCCTAACCCTAACCCTAACCCTAACCCTAACCCTAACCCTAACCCTAACCCTAACCCTAACCCTAACCCTAACCCTAACCCTAACCCTAACCCTAACCCTAACCCTAACCCTAACCCTAACCCTAACCCTAACCCTAACCCTAACCCTAACCCTAACCCTAACCCTAACCCTAACCCTAACCCTAACCCTAACCCTAACCCTAACCCTAACCCTAACCCTAACCCTAACCCTAACCCTAACCCTAACCCTAACCCTAACCCTAACCCTAACCCTAACCCTAACCCTAACCCTAACCCTAACCCTAACCCTAACCCTAACCCCTAACCCCTAACCCTAACCCTAACCCTAACCCTAACCCTAACCCTAACCCTAACCCTAACCCTAACCCTAACCCCAACCCCAACCCCAACCCCAACCCCAACCCCAACCCCAAACCCTAACCCTAACCCTAACCCCCCCCCCCTAACCCTAACCCCCTAACCCTAGCCCTAACCCATAGAGCGTAAGCACTAACCTTAACCCTGGCGCGGGGGGAGCTCCCGGGTTTCCGGTGGTGTGGGCTCCGGCGGCGTGGGATCCGGCGGCGTAGGCTCCGGCGGCGTGGGCTCCGGTGGCGTGGTCTCCGGTGGCGTGGGCTCCGGTGGCGTGGGCTCCGGTGGCGTGGGCTCCGGTGGCGTGGGCTCCGGTGGCGTGGGCTCCGGTGGCGCGCGGTGGAGCACGGTGGGGGAAAATACCGGATTCGGTGGCGCGCGGGGGGAGAAGGGGGTTTCCCAGGTCCAGGGACGCGGGGGGCTCCCGGGGGAGGGCGGGGGCATCCAGGGTCCGGTAGCAGGGGGGGGGGGCTCCCAGGTATGGGGACACAGGGGGAAAGCGCTCCCGAGTATGGGGACGCGGGGGGGCTCCCGGGTCCGGGAACACAGGGAGGGGGCTCCCGGGTCTGGGGACGCAGGGGGGGGGGGGGGGGGGCTCCCGGGGACGCAGGGGTTCAGGGTCCAGTGGCGCTTGCGCAGGGGGGATATCCTGGATCTGGTGACACTCGGGCCAGGGGAGGGACTCCCGGGTGCAGGGACACGGGGGGGCTCCCCAGGTTGGGGGACAGGTGGGGGCCTCCTGGGTCCAGGGACACAAGCTGGGTGACGCGCGCTGGGGGGGGGGGGGGGGGGCTACCCAGATTGGGTGGCACGCGGTGGGGGGGGGGGGGCTACCCAAGTTGGGTGGCGCGCGGTGGGGGGGGCTACACATGGGTGGCATGCGGTGTGGGGGGGGGGGCTGCACGGTGGGGCTACCCAGGTTGGGTGGCGCGCGGTGGGGGGGGGGGCTACCCAGGTTAGGTGGCGCGCGGTGGGGGGGGGGGGTTACCCAGGTTGGGTGGCGCGCGGTGGGGGGGGTACCCAGGTTGGGTGGAGCGCGGTGGGGGGAGGCTACCCAGGTTGAGTGGCTCGCGGTGTGGGGGGGTGCTACCCAGGTTGGGTAGCACGCAAGGGGGGGGGGGCTACCCAGGTCGGGTGGCACGCGGTGGGGGGGGGCTACCCGGGTCGGGTGTCGCGCGGTGGGGGTGGGCTACCCGGGTTGGGTGGCGCGCGGTGGGGGGGTACCCAGGTTGGGTCCCGCGCGGTAGGGGGGCTGCCCGGGTTGGGCCCCGCGCGGTGGGGGGGTGGCTACTGAAGAATCTGACATATTTTACTCATTCTTTTTAGTATAGCTGTTTCATTTTGATATCACATTTGACTCATTCTTCTTATTATGGCTGTTTCATTTTGATATCACATTTTACTCATTCTTTTGTGGCGGTCTTGTTTTAGTATCGCCACTGAAGAGTTGGGCTCCTGTTCCCAACTCAATTACAATATGAACAGAAGGATGGGTCTGAGACTCCTCGACTACAATGTTAACAAAAGGCTCTTCCTGAGATTCTTGTTTCAAGGTAGGATTCACACTGATAAGAGACCAGATGGAGGACTTCAAAGGGCAGAGGAACAAAGAGCAGGGCAGAGGGTCGGGACTTTATAGGACCAGCGGAGACAGAGGTCTGGATGATGTGGATTCAAGGCTGGAAGATGTGGAGCCCAGAGAAACCCCCCTTCACAGCAGCCCTGGACCAGCCCACATCTCATTATTAATCAGCGAATGAATATGCATTTTTGTTGGACTATAACTGGGCAAACGCGGGTTTGGACAATGTCTTTTCCATCCTCCGCTTTGGGAGATCAACACTCAGCAGGCTTATTCTATGGGAGGGAGACCCGGAGCTCTGTATGAATCAATTTGAATGGAATAAACCATCTGTGGATAAACTCGCTCAACCCTGGTTTGTCTCCTCCGATGCTGAACACGCTCCATTGTTAGACTGGAGACTACAGAGTTAAGGAATTGGAGTCAGGTGAAATAGTTTAGTCTAACACAGACATGGGCAAACTACGGCCCGCGGGCCGTATACGGCCCGTTAGACAATTTAATCCGGCCCGTCGAGCTTGTCCAATAAATAAAATAATAATGCTTCATAAATCATTCATTACATCTTGTCCATGCAATACCGTGTTTCACCAATAAATGGCGCGCTGACATTTAGGCCTTTGTTGAGTCGCGCCTTTCTCTTTATTTATCCCTCTTTAATTTTCTCATTGTCATTTGAGCCCTTCTGTAAAAATGAGCGGACCAAAGAAAAGGAAAGTGGACAGTGAGTGTCGTGTATTTAATAAAGAGTGGGACAACTAAATATTTCTTCACTGAAGTCCAATCAACAGCTGTATGTCTGATATGCCAAGAAACTATTGCTGTTTTCAAAGAGTACAATATCAGCCGTCACTTTGCCACGAACATGCAAACTACGCTAGCAAGCAGTCAACACAACAACGAGCGGCTACTGCTCAGAGATTGGTGGCTAATTTGCAGAGTCAGCAGAATTTTTTTCACCGGCAAACTGCAATTCAAGAGGCAAGCACAAAGACAAGCTTTTTGCTGGCCTTAAAACTGGCAAAGGCTAGCAAGCCTTTCTCCGAAGGCGAGTTTTTGAAAGAATGCATGATAGAGACAGCTGGTGTTTTGTGTCCGGAGAGCAAAGGCAAGTTCGAAAAAATCAGCTTATCACGCAGGACAATAACTCGCCGTGTGGAACTCATTGATGAAGATATAGTGAGCGAGTTAAACAAAAAAGCGGCAACCTTTGAGTTATTTTCATTAGCGCTTGATGAAAGTACGGACATTAAAGACACTGCTCAGCTCCTCATTTTTATCCGCGGGATAAACAAAAGTTTTGAGATAACTGAGGAACTTTTGAGCATGGAGCCGCTGAAGGGGAAAACGCGAGGCGAGGACTTATATGAACATTTGTCTGCTGTCGTTGAGAGAATGAAACTACCATGGAATAAACTTGCCAATGTCACCACAGATGGATCGCCAAATTTCGAGTTCGAGTTTTTCTAATATCATAAAAAATTGAAAGTTTGAAAGGGCGCATCTTTTAATTACGCACTGCAGCGGGACAGAAAGGATTGAGGTTAGTCGCCTATGTTGTTGGGTAGTAATGTTTTGAATGTTGAAAGTTATATTCATCAAGATTTCAATAAATTTTGATATTTGTTTTACTTGGTGCCTTCAATTGAATTGTATTAAAAACAGATGCAATCTCCAGGGTTGATAGATCACAGTTTTCTATTCTAATCTATTTGGCCTACTATTTCTCTTGTACATTTGGAAAATGCAGTCCTCAATGTTAGTGAAACGTGTTGAACATTTATTTGCATGTGCTTGCTGTACTATGAGGTTTGGATGCTACAAGCAACGCTTTATTATATTTGGCCCAGCAGTCAATGTACTGCTGTGGCCCCTTGTTCAAATTTTATAACCCATAGTGGCCCGCAAGTCAAAAAGTTTGCCCATCCCTGGTCTAACACTACCCAGATCAGGTGGCGCGCGGTGGGGGGGTGGCTACCCAGATTGGGTGGCGCACAGTGGGGGGGTGGCTACCCAGATTGGGTGGCGCACAGTGGGAGGTGGCTACCCAGATTGGGTGGCGCGCGGTGGGGGGGGAGTGGCTACCCAGATTGGGTGGCGCGCGGTGGGGGGGAGTGGCTAACCAGATTGGGTGGCGCGCGGTGGGGGGGTGGCTACCCACATTGGGTGGCGCGCGGTGGGGGTGGGGCTACCCGGGTTGGGTGGCGCCCGGTGGGGGTGGGGCTACCCGGGTTGGGTGGTGCACGGTGGCGGGTGGTGTACAGTGGGGGGTGGGGCTACCCAGGTTGGGTGGTGCACGGTGGGGGTTGGTGCACGGTGGGGGTTGGTGCACGGTGGGGGTTGGTGCACAGTGGGGGGTGGGGCTACCCAGGTTGGGTCCCGCACGGTGGGGGGGGGGCTACCCGGGTTCGGTCCCGCGCGATGGGGGGGCTACCCAGGTTGGGTCACGCGCGGTGGGGGGGCTACCCAGGTTGGGTCACGCGCGGTGGGGGGGCTACCCAGATTGGGTCCCGCGCGGTGGGGGGTGGCTACCCAGATCGGGTGGCGCGCGGTGGAGGGGTGGCTACCCAGATTGGGTGGCGCGCGGTGGGGGGGAGTGGCTACCCAGACTGGGTGGCGCGCGGTGGGGGGGAGTGGCTACCCAGATTGGGTGGCACGCAGTGGGGGGGTGGCTACCCACATTGGGTGGCGCGCGGTGGGGGGGTGGGGCTACCCAGGTTGGGTGGCGCGCGGTGGGGAGTGGGGCTGCCCAGGTTGGGTGGCGCCGGGTGGGGGGGGGCTACCTAGGTTGGGTGTCGCGCGGTGTGGGGGGGGGGGGGGGCTACCTAGGTTGGGTGTCGCGCGGTGGGGGGAGGGGAGCTACCTGGGTTGGGTGGCGCGCACTGGGGGGTGCGCTCAGTGGGGGGGTGCATGCGGTGGGGTGTGGGGCTACCCAGATTGGGTGGCGTGCGGTGGGGGGTGGCTACCCACATTGGGTGGCGCGCGGTGGGGGGTGGGGCTACCCGGGTTGGGTGGTGCACAGTGGGGGGTGGTGCACAGTGGGGTTGGGGCTACCCAGGTTGGGTGGCGCCCGGTGGGGGGGGGCTACCTGGGTTGGGTGGCGCGCGGTGGGGGGGCTACCTAGGTTGGGTGTCGCGCGGTGGGGGGGGGGGGGGGGGCTACCTAGGTTGGGTGTCGCGCGGTGGGGGGAGCTACCTGGGTTGGGTGGCGCGCACTGGGGGGTGCGCTCAGTGGGGGGGTGCATGCGGTGGGGTGTGGGGCTACCCAGATTGGGTGGCGTGCGGTGGGGGGGTGGCTACCCACATTGGGTGGCGCGCGGAGGGGGGTGGGGCTACCCGGGTTGGGTGGCGCGCAGTGGGGGGGTGGGGCTACCCAGGTTGGGTGGCGCGCGGTGGGGGGTGGGGCTACCCGGGTTGGGTGGCACCCGGTGGGGGGTGGGGCTACCCGGGTTGGGTGGCACCCGGTGGGGGGGGCTACCTGGGTTGGGTGGCGCGCGGTGGGGGGGCTACCTAGGTTGGGTGTCGCGCGGTGGGGAGGGGGCTACCTAGGTTGGGTGTCGCGCGGTGGGGAGGGGGCTACCTAGGTTGGGTGTCGCGCGGTGGGGGAGCTACCTGGGTTGGGTGGCGCGCACTGGGGGATGCGCTCAGTGGGGGGGTGCATGCGGTAGGGTGTGGGGCTACCCAGATTGGGTGGCGTGCGGTGGGGGGGTGGCTACCCACATTGGGTGGCGCGCGGAGGGGGGTGGGGCTACCCAGGTTGGGTGGCGCACAGTGGGGGGTGGGGCTACCCAGGTTGGGTGGCGCGCAGTGGGGGGCTACCCGGGTTGGGATCCGCGCGGTGGGGGGGGCTACCCGGGTTGGGTCCCACGCGGTAGGGGGCTACCCGGGTTGGGTCCCGCGCGGTGGGGGCTACCCGGGTTGGGTCCCGCGCGGTGGGGGCTACCCCGGTTGGGTCCCGCGCGGTGGGGGCTACCCGGGTTGGGTCCCGCGCGGGGGGGGGGGGGCTACCCAGGTTGGGTCCCGCGCGGGGGGGGGGCTACCCAGGTTGTGTCCCGCGCGGTGGGGGGGCTACCCAGGTTGGATCCCGCGCGGTGGGGGGGGCTACCCAGGTTGGATCCCGCGCGGTGGGGGGGGGCTACCCAGGTTGGATCCCGCGCGGTGCGGGGGGGGGGGGGCTACCCGGGTTGGGTCCCACACGGTGGGGGGGCTACCCGGGTTGGGTCCCACACGGTGGGGGGACTACCCAGGTTGGGTCCCGCGCGGTGGGGGGGGGCTCCCCGGGTTGGATCCCGCGCGATGGGGGGGGGGGGCTCCCCGGGTTGGGTCCCGCGCGGTGGGGGGGGGCTCCCCGGGTTGGGTCCCGCGCGGTGGGGGGGGGCTCCCCGGGTTGGGTCCCACGCGGTGGGGGGGGGGGGGCTACCTGGGTTGGGTCCCACACGGTGGGGGGTTAGGGTTAGGGTTAGGGTGGGCTACCCGGGTTAGTTCCCGCGCGGTGGTGAGGGTGGTGGTGGTGGTGGTGGTGGTGGTGGTGGTGGTGGTGGTGGCAGTGGTTGTGGTGGTGGGAAAAGAGGTGGTGGTGGCAGTGGTTGTGGGAAAAGAGGTCGGGGTGGAGGTGAGGGTGGTGGTGGTGGTGGTGGAGGGGGGAAAGAGGTGGTGGTGGTGGTGGTGGTGGTGGTGGTGGTGGTGGTGGTGGAAAAGAGGTCGGGGTGGAGGTGAGGGTGGTGGTGGTGGAGGGGGGAAAGAGGTGGTGGTGGTGGTGGTGGTGGTGAGGGTGGTGGTGGAGGTGAGGGTGGTGGTGGTGGTGGGAAAGTAGGGGAAGGAGGAGGTGGTGGGGGGAGAGGGGGGGTAAGAGGTGGTGGGGGAAAAATAGAGATAGGGGGGGAAAGATCGAGAGGGGGAAGAGAGAAAGAGGGAGGGGGAAAAAGAGAGAAAGAGGGAGGGGGAAAAAGAGAGAAAGAGGGAGGGGGGAAAAGAGAGAAAGAGGGAGGGGGGAAAAGAGAGAAAGAGGGAGGGGGAAAAGAGAGAAAGAGGGAGGGGGGAAAAGAGAGAAAGAGGGAGGGGGGAAAAGAGAGAAAGAGGGAGGGGGGAAAAGAGAGAAAGAGGGGGGGAGGGAAAGAGAGAAAGAGGGAGGGGGGAAAAGAGAGAAAGAGGGAGGGGGGAAAAGAGAGAAAGAGGGAGGGGGGAAAAGAGAGAAAGAGGGAGGGGGGAAAAGAGAGAAAGAGGGAGGGGGGAAAAGAGAGAAAGAGGGAGGGGGGAAAAGAGAGAAAGAGGGAGGGGGGAAAGAGAGAAAGAGGGAGGGGGGAAAGAGAGAAAGAGGGGGGAGGGAAAGAGAGAAAGAGAGGGGAGGGAAAGAGAGAAAGAGGGGGGAGGGAAAGAGAGAAAGAGGGGGGAGGGAAAGAGAGAAAGAGGGAGGGGGGGAAAGAGGGAGGGGGGAAAAGAGAGAAAGAGGGAGGGGGGAAAAGAGAGAAAGAGGGGGGAGGGAAAGAGAGAAAGAGGGGGGAGGGAAAGAGAGAAAGAGAGGGGGGAAAGAGAGAAAGAGAGGGAGGGGAAAGAGAGAAAGAGAGGGAGGGGAAAGAGAGAAAGAGAGGGAGGGGAAAGAGAGAAAGAGAGGGAGGGGAAAGAGAGAAAGAGAGGGGGGAAAGAGAGAAAGAGAAAAAAAAGCAAAAAAAGAGGAAAAAAAGAGGGAAAGAGGAAAAAAGAGAGAAAGAGAAGAGAGAGAAAGAGAAGAGAGAGAAAGAGAAGAGAGAAAGAGAAGAGAGAGAAAGAGAAGAGAAAGAGAGAGAAAGAGAGAAGAGAGAGAGAAGAGAGAAAAGAGAAAGAAGAGAGGAAAAGAGAAAGAGAGAAAGGGAGAGAAAGAGAAAAAAAAGAGCAAAAAAAGAGGAAAAAAAGAGGGAAAGAGGAAAAAAGAGAGAAAGAGAAGAGAGAGAAAGAGAAGAGAGAGAAAGAAGAGAGAAAGAGAAGAGAGAGAAAGAGAAGAGAAAGAGAGAGAAAGAGAAAGAGAGAGAAGAGAGAGAGAAGAGAGAAAAGAGAAAGAAGAGAGGAAGAGAGAAAGAGAGAAAGAGAGAGAGCGAGTGCGAACGAGCGAGCGAGCGCAAACAACAACAAGCGAGCGCGAACGACAACGAGCGAGAACGAGCGGGCGAGAACGAGCGAGCGCGAACGAGCGAGTGAAAGAGAGAGAAAAAGAGAGAGTGAGAGAAAGAAAGAGAGAGAGAGAAAGAAAGAGAGAGATAGAAAGAAAGAGAGAGAAAGAGAGAGAGAGAAGACGAGGAGGAAGAAGAGGAGGAAGAAGAGGAGGGAGAGGGGGGAAGAGGACGGAGAGAGGAGGGAGAGGGGGAAGAGGAGGGAGAGGGAGGAGGGAGAGGGAGGAGAAGAAAAGGAGGGAGAGAGAGAGAGGGAGGAGAAGAAGATGAGGGAGAGAGAGGTGAAGAACAGGAGGGAGAGAAAGAGAGGAGAAGAAGAGGAGGGAGAGAGAGGGAGAGAGAGAGAGCGGCGGT
>NC_135513.1:1505000-1572500 GCF_051989575.1 Stigmatopora nigra
TAATCTTTGCGAAATAATTCTCGCGAGACTAGCAGACACTAGCAGACGAAGGAGAGAAAGCGATAGCAAGAGTTTCGTAATAGTGTAAGAAAGATAAAAAATGTTTCAGAAAAAGCAAAACAGTCTGGATAGTTATTTCGCAGTTAAAAATACAACTAGTAAGAAAAGAACTGCAGAAGATTCGATCGATGATCATGAAGCAAAACGGGGGAAGCAAGGAAAAATACGCACATTTCAAAAGACTTTTGGCTGCAAAGAGAGGAGGATCTACGAGCTGAAAGACTAGTACAATGATAAATAAACCCTAACCCTAAACCATATAATAAATAAATTAAATCTGAATGTTTATATATCGTTGTTTATGTTTTATTTGCATCCGTAGTATGTTGGGACTCGTGACAAGTTTCCTGGGACGCACAGTTTTCAGACAAGCGAATCCCTGGGACTCGCAGTGTGCCAATTGTAAAATTATCACTGATACACTGATCATTTTTAACTGCTAAGTTGGTAGTCTTTTGAGGAACGAATGTACGGAACATTCAAGTTATGAAACAAGTTCTGGAACCAATTAATTTTGTTTCGCTGGATGGACCACTGTATTCAATTCACTGACAATACAAATTGGGAAAGAGAGTATATATTTTTTTTAATACATTTCTCATGTTGAAAATATGAATAATGATGGTATTCACTTTAACCAACAGCAGTATGCACAAGCCACTGGACACCCCCCCTTACCCACCTCCAAGTTACCACTATGGTCTTTACCATGTTGGGCAAAGAAAGACGCCACCTCTCGCACCATTTCCATCTGGAGTAGGACCAGGGCTTCACCCTGGTGTTGAATCTGTCCATGGGTCCCATCGACAACCTGACCCTTATGGGCTCATTACTGACCTGGTGTTACCTGTCCCTGTTGGAGACTTAGAGGTAAGTAACAGACCAAGATGTTTATTTAGTGCACATTTACATGGATATGCTACAAGCGTATCAACAGAAAATTCCCTATTGCCCAATAAAAAGATTTAGTATTCAAGCCATGTAGTAGTATTGGCAACATTCTCCCCAGCAAAAGATGTGTCCTGGCAAAATACTTTTTGTTAATCATCCGGCAGGAAAATTGCAATGGCAGGCTGGCGTTTTACTGTTTGGACAGATAAAATATAATACGTGGTTTTACACTGCAGTAAAAAAAAACATTAAGCAAATTAAATAATATAATGTACTCTAACTCCTCAAACATTTTAGTTGTTTATTATTACATTATTTATTATAATAACATTCAAACCGGCATTTTTACTTGGTGTTTTATTGACCACGATGGCTATCACTTTTCCCTCAACTCTGAGATCAACAGTTCAGTCCCTGGCTTCGACTTTTCTGCGTTGTGTTTTCATTTTCTCCCTGTACCTGCTTTGGTTTTCTCAGGCTGTTTTGGTTTCCTCATCTAATCTAATTTTCTGAACCACTTTATTCTCTAGGGTTGCGGGGGGTGCTGGAGCGTTTTCCAGCTGACTTAGAGCCAGAGTCGGGGGAGAAGAACCCTGTATATGTGGCCGGCCCATCGCAGGTGGATCGAGAACTTTTTACACACACCCAAACATAGGGGCAATTTTGACTGCCCAATCAGCCTCCCATGCATGTCTTTTGAGTGTGGGAAGAAACCTGTGTGCCGGAGAAATCTCACACAAATTCCACACATGTGGACCGACCATGCGGCCTGGCCGGGCAGAGCCCGAAGTGACGACTTGATGACCAATACTAAAATAAATAAACTAAATAAAATAAATCAGTCGATAGGACGACTACGGCAAGCAGCCCCCGACTCTACTATTTTCCCGTAGAAAAATTACTGCACAGTGACTGCTGGGATATAGAGTTCTTTTGTCAATACACCCAGTATGACGGTGAGCACACTAATTTGGTGCTCGCCATCATTTCGGCTACAAAAGAAATCCTGTCGCTAGAGGTTGGCGTCAACAGAGCATTCAAAGCTAGACTGCGAACTATCTCTCTCTTTCTCCCCCCTCTCTCCCCTTCCCCCCTCTCTCCCCCTCTCTCTCTCTCCCCCTCTCTCTCTCTTCCCCTCTCTCTCTTCCCCTCTCTCTCTTCCCCTCTCCCCCCCCCCCCTCTCTCCACCCCTCCAACCCTCCCCCCCCTCCCCCCCTCCTCCCCCCTCTCTCTCCACCCCTCCAACCCTCCCCCCTCTTCCCCCCCTCTCTCCAACCCTCCACCCCTCTCTCTCCACCTCAACATGAGAGAGGGCGAGAGCAGTAAATACGATTTGTGATTTGGCCGTTACACAAGGTAGATAAAAGGTAAATTAAACTATTCCAACTAGTAGGAGAGGTTACAATAGGCAACCATTCTTAATGGCCCCGTTAAGAGGCTGTCTTTTGTCTTTCACTTAAATATTTAATTAGTAATTCATTCTCACTTTTCTTTTCAGGCTGGGCTAAAAGGACAAATGTATAAGATGCCTGAGATTCCTGCGTCCTTTTCTGAGCTCTCTGAATTGAAGTAATCAATTTTCAACTGTCTCAACATTTATAAAACGTGTTCAAAACTAATTTAATTGTTTGTCTTGCATATCCTTCTTCGTTTTTTATCATCACATATTCTACGGTTCTGTACTTCAGTCTGACTCAACTGTCTGACCTGTCAGAAAAAGAGGATGATTTACTGAGATTCTTTGTGACGCTGCCCCAACTCAAAATAGTCTCGAGTGATAAGGAGGAGCTGGTCACTAACATTGTGAAAATGGCAAGTACGTTCCAATTAGAATCATAAACGCTATCAGGGCTGCCAACTACTCCGGAATTTCAGGAGTTTCTCCGGAAATGCAACGCAAACTCCAGGATTCCAGACAACCTCCATAAACTCTCTAAATCCCCCAAAAATGTCACCCTATTTTTTTTAGGCAACCATCTCCGAAAAGTACCAAATAACCAATTTAAATGGCTCAAAAAATTCACACCATCACTTCGGCTTCGACTATCTTGATTCAACTGCACTGTAAACCTGAAGAATTCGGTAACACATTGTGAATCATGAGAGTTACAAGTTCAGTGTGGCCATTGATTTGGCATCAATTGCATGGGTAGCCTTTATGGCTTTAACATTTTCGTATGCATTATTTTCATAAGGGAACTAAGTATTATTAAGGCTGACTAAACCACCAGTCTTTTGTCTTCAAACAAACCCTATCATTTCCAGGGTTGGTTCTGAAGGAAGTAGGCGTACACAGCAACTGTTAAATCTTATCAATGTGCTTCCTCGGAATAAGCGCAAAATGGATCACAATTTGGCTGTAACTTTTAAGAAATCCAGACGCTCGTAGAACTTTAATACTTGTTATTCAACGAAATATCACATGTTGACGCCGTCCCCAAAGGACTGATATCTGGACATTGCAGAACATGCATGTGCGATCACAGCGTGACACACTGTTGAATTACTGACTGTAAAACTCACATAGAAGGACCCAAATTCAAAGATAAACTTTCATTATGCTGTACTTTTTCAATAAATTACAAAAACACTATTTCAACTTATGTAAAAACTTGATTTGATTGATTGGGGTTGTTTTGATTTTCCTATGCTTAATTTTGTTTACTTTTTATATCGACTTTGCGTGAATCACATTAACTCTGGAAATGAGGCAAGGGTACTCCTGAAATGGGGTCGACGGAGGTTGGCAGCTCTGCCGCTATGCTTAGTCATGAAATGGAAGCCTAATTGAATTAACAAACTTGAAAACTTGTTTTGGATTTTTTTTTCTTTTTCAGACAGAAACTTGATGATGGAGCCACGCCTGGAAGGAAAAAGACGAGATATTATTTTTAAGGTATACAATTATTCAAAAATATTAAGTCAAAAGGAAAATCCACCAATCATCTCCATTTGCATTATTTTTGTAGTTTGAACAGTTGACTCAACTGAAGTCTGTCTTTGAGACAAAGATACAGAAGCAGCATGATCTTAAAGAGGTAAACCTCAATGTGGCTTAAGGGATGGATTATTTAATAAATTATTATACTTTTCATTGATATTTACATTAATCAATTTATTTTTTGCATTACCGAACAAAGCAAGCAAACTAATTTATTGTTCTCTTGTGCTGTAGAGTCGTAAAGTTAGCACCCTGCAGTCTCGGTTAAAAGTTGCTGCCCACCAAGCAGAGGAGGACTCTGAAGGGATAGCCGATACCTTTTTAGAGGGACTCATTGACATAGATGAATTTCTTATCTGCTTCCTTGAAAAGAGAATGGTAAGCTCGATTGAATTCTAAAAACTCAAAAAGGACCCTGTATTCTCTTCTGTTTAGAGACCTTTCCACACTTGCAGTGGCAGCGTGCAGTTTGCAAAACTGAAACAAATTCATTGTGTTACTGGGAGGGTGTTTTCCCAGCAGCTGTGAGTGTTTGTAACCATTTTAGATGTGGCAACAAAGTACGACTCTTTCTTCTGGAAATGCGGCTCCCAAAGTAGAATGTTTTATATAGTGGAAACTAAGCAGAAATGCAATCCCGAGGCCAACGATCTGGACCCTTTCAACGGCATGGCTGCGCCGATATAAATTCTGAACTAAATCACTTACATAGGGAGCTTCAACAGAGTCCAGCCCTGACTGGAAACGGATCCTTCTTACTTTTGGCTATGCGGATCATACTTTGTCACTGGTCATACAGGGGTACTGTTACCCTCTATTCCGGGAGTACCCACACAAGACCTGTGGGACACGAATAAATGCCTTCTCCAATTCCTCTAAACACATGCAGACTGGTTGGGTGAAGTCCCATGACCACCACCGAGAACCCTGCTGAGAGTATAGACCTGGTCCACAGTTCCACGCCCAGGAGGAAAACCATACTGCTCGCCCTGAATCTGAAATTTGAATTCTTGGCTGACCCTCCTCTCCACTAGCTCCAAATTGACCCTCGCGTGGAGGCTCATGAGTGTGATTCCTCTATAATTGGAACACACACTTCCCTTCCCCTTTTTAAGAAAAGGAACCACTTACCCGACCTGCCAATCCATAAACACTACCCTTGATGTCCACGCGATGTTGCCAAGGCGTGTCAGTCAAGACAACCCCACAACATCCAGAACCTTTGGAAACTCATAGGCCGATCTCATCCACCCTCGGACCAAAGCCTTACCACTGCAAAGCTTTTTAACCACCTCAGTGACTTAGACCCCAGAGGCTCTGCTTCCTCATTGGATAATGTGACGGTAGAATTGAAAAGGTCTTCAATGTATTCAGCCCACAGACTCACAACATACCAAGTCGAGGTCAGCAGTGCTCCATCCCATTATACGCAGTGTTGATGGTGCACTGCTTTCCCCTCAGAGATGTCAGATGTTAGACCAAATTTTATTTGAAAACGTCCGTAAGTCATTTTCCATGGCCTCAACCAACTCCTCCCATATCTGTTTTTTGCTTCAGACCTCCGCTGCCACAGTAACAAGCACTGTATTTACCTTTCTGTAATACTTGTAGGTATACATCTGTTTTAAGAGCCACCTTATTATTGGCATTGTAATTGGTAATGCGTCGTTTTCTCTGGCACATCTTTGGCGTATTTTCTGTGAGTTGCTACTCAATTTTCCTTGTATATGCTGCCTTGGCCTTTTTAATGCCTCTCTGAGGGTCTCCTCTGGCAGCGCCATATTGTAACTTGTCCCCTGACCTGAAGGGGTTGTTAGGGCATTTAATAAGTGCTTGTGTCTAACTGGTCATCCGGGGATTTTGGTTAGGAAAAACCCAATGCGTCCATTAACAGTGACAGTGTCCGTACAGTTTTTGAGGCGCACGGTCTAATTGCCAAGAGACATTTAGCCGACTGACATCCTGCCGAAAGACCATCTGGCGGAACGTAGAATTAGCCGAACGACTATCTAGCCGAAGAACATTTAGCCGACGCGCTCGCCCTGGCTCCGGTAGTGTGTGTGTACACGTTTTTCAACCTCGGCCCTCGGGCCATATACGGCACGTTACTGAAAACAACATTCATTTAGAATTACAAGTTACAGATAACAACATTCATTTAGAATAACAAGGACATTTATTCACGGCCAAACAAAGAAAGGAGTTATAACAGTGGATACTGTAATTTACACCAGAATAGAACACATTGAGATTAATCTTTGAATTAAGGTTCTCAGCAAATCATTTTGAATATATATTTCCAAAAATATTGGGAAATTATTTAAAATTAAAATATATTTAACAGGTATATATTTCTGTGTATATCGAACTCCAAAGAGTTATCAATTAAACAACGACCACAAGTTCAAATATGGTGTTGCTGCTTAATAGAAAAAAATCCTATATATTTTGTATATTTCTAATATTTATAATGTGCTGAAATCATGCAGAAAACGGCATTTAATGATTAAATACAGATACTGGAGCTCTTTGGAAGTTTTAACAGAGTCCAGGGTAGTGATTTCCCTGGTTTAAAGACAGCCATAAACGTCAATGGCGAAAAAACCCAAAAATGACTTTAAATCCAGCCAAAAACAGCATTAAGTGAATGGAAAGAAGAGTATTCAGGAATATCTTTAATAAGCAGCACCACCATATTTGAACTTGTAGTAGTTGTTTAATTGATAACTCTTTGGAGTTCGAGACATGCAGAAATATATACCGGTAAATATATTTTGATTTTAAATAATTTCCCAATATTAGGATTAGCTGAGAAGCTTAATTCAAAGATTCATCTCTGTTTTTTTCTGGTGTAAATTACAGTATCTACTGTTATAACTCCTTTCTTTGTTTGGCTGTAAATAAATGTCCTTGTCATTCTAAATGAATGTTATCTGTAACTTATTCTAAATGAATGTTATCTGTAACTTATTTTAAATGAATGTTATCTGTAACTTATTCTAAATGAATGTTATCTGTAACTTATTCTAAATGAATGTTGTTATCAGTAACAAGCTCTATATGGCCCGTTGGCCGAGGTTGAAAAACTTGTACACACACACGACCGGGGGCGGGGCGAGCGCGTCGGCTAAATGTTCTTCGGCTAGATCAGTGATTTTCAAACTTTTTTTGGCCACCGCCCCCTTCACCGCCGGGCCAAAATGCCAACGCCCCCCTCTTTACCCCTTTCCAACGAACGCTAGAACGACTATATTGCTAAATGTCACAAGAATTGGTTGATTCTTCAATCACAAACAGTTTGAAGACTAAAAAAAACAATTTTAATAAACAAAAATGGTTATCATTTATTCTTCACCTCAAATCATAAAAATTGATAGCTGATGCATTAAGCCGGTCGCTGTGCGCATACGTCTGTGGTTAAGCGTTGCCGGCGCGCTATTGTGTGCTCCTCTGCGGCTGACTGGATGGTGGTGGTTTCCCCAGTCGCCTGCATCGACGATAAACTCGCGACAATTAGTGATATACGGTATATGCGCGCTGCTCGTGAGCGCTCGAGCAGACAACGTTTCTTGTTTCAATAAAGCTTGTTTTTTCGTCGACTTTTTATTACAGACAATCAATTTTTCCGGTCTTTCTACAAACACCAACGTCACATTTTACTGTAATTGCTCCATCGCCCCCTTCACTATTTCAACGCCCCCCATTCGCCTGTTTATTCGTCAGCGCCCCCCTGAAAGTTCACACCACCCCCCGGGGGGCGGTACCGCCCACTTTGAAAACCACTGGGCTAGATAGTCGGTCGGCCAAATAGTCGTTTGGCTAATTCTACGTTCGGCCAGATGGTCTTTCGGCAAGATGTCAGTCGGCTAAATGTCTTTCGGCAAGTAGACCGGCCACAGTTTTTGATGTAGGAAAGTACAGTGTCCGTGTAATCATGGAGGTTGTGGTGTTAAAAAAGTATCGAAATGGTGCGGGAAAAACAGTCCTGCAGCTGAGAACTGAGTGTCCTCACGCCATGTTTTTATTATCTTCACTTGCGGCCTTGTTAGCCTCCTGGGTGTGGTTTATGAGGGGGTGAGTGTCAGGCAGAAATGGTTGAATCCAGCAAGGTGAGGGAGGGGTGTGTCTCTGTGGCTTAGAGTTTTATCTCCTCTGGTGTGACATTTCATGTACTGGATAAACTTAGGCAGAACAGTCTTTAAGCATGTGTTGTTGAAGTCACCGGTGGCAATAAGGACTCCACCGGGGTGGTTAAGCTGCTGTTTGTTCACAGTCGCTAGAAGGAGGCTACGTGCCTGGCTAACGGTAGCATCTGTTGGGATGTAAACAGCCATTACAATGACTACCGTTAGCTCCCTAGATAGAAGGGCTTGCACAGAACTGCCAAGAGCTCTAAATCAGGGGAACAGTGAGTGTCAATTATCCTACTGGTGCAGCACCAGTCGTGTATGTACACGCTAAGCACCCCCTCCGCCCTGCTCTTTTCTCCTTACTCGCAGATAAGCTGCTTTAGTTTGATAAAAATGATGACTAAATTGAGGGTCTGGCTTTATGCGCTTAAAAACACGACATGCACGAAACTGCAACTCAAGACTATGTGGCCAATACGGTCATTTATTTTGAAATAGATAAAAGATAAACAAATGAAATGCAAAAATATATATATTTCGACGTCTGTGAATGAAGTTCAAGAAAAAAAGCATACGTATCTTGCACAAAACATGAAAGACTGATATTCCCGTCACTGCTCGCTCAGGGCATAGCCATCTTACCGAGATCGGGGTGCGGCCTTCTTAAACCGGGCGCTGCCGTCTAAATATGTAATAATATATAATTGGACATAGGTTTTGTCATCATTATTGACTCGACAAAAGCCTAATTGTCATCATACCCAAAAACTGCGTCTGACAAAATTAGTAGTGCTTCTCCGTAAGGTGCGTTTTCCCAGAAAAAGTGATATAAGTTTTCCCAAATAAGTGATCATTTCAGACTTGTAATGTGGCATTCTGCCATGATGGATACATTGCATCACCCCCCCCCCCCCCCCCTTCCCGAGCGGATCACTTACCTCTCACTGTTTTTCACTTACCTTCAGTCAACCAGTAGGAGGCTGATCACCGCCCAACGACTTTTCATGTTACTTCACCCCCAAGTTATTACACAGAAGGGATTGTGTGTCGTGTATTTTTTTCTATTGCATCCCCTTTCGAGAGTAATTAAATCCTGGCGACTGTAGAATAACGAACGACACCAAACCGTAGAGCATAGAGCCACTGCATCCGTGCACGCCGCCATATTGGATATAATTTATCCTAGTTAAACCTAGTTGATGGTGCTCTGAATGGCCAGACGCGAGTAGCGTTAATTTAAAAATAATATTCTACTTGGGTTTTATATTTTTCTTGTTTGAAAGTGACAACTATTGGAGTAATATGAACCATCGGAAGAATTGAGATATTAGAAGCGATCTGGCTACCACATTTTAAGCTTCTGGTAAGAAAAATGTAATTTCTGTAAATAGAAAGCATCAGGTTCTCATCAAGAAATACTTATTTTTTCAATTTGGATAATTTGATATTTTGCATTTAGAATGACAGGGATATTAACTTCCTTCCTATTTTGACCCTAATAATGTGCTTTTGATTCATACAGTATCTCTGAAATGCCAGGTGTGATGAATTTTCTTGGCAAACCATGAATATGGAGGTGAAAATTGTGAATCGGGGTGCTTGTACGTGAGAAATTGTAAAATTCAACAATTTTAAGGGTGCAGTTTAAATGCGTGGGGACCTTATATGCGAGCAAATATGGTAGTCTGTTCCCACCCTCTGAAAAACATTTTTATTGGCTCTAATTAACCATCCAATAACAGAGTAACAAATATCTATCTAATGGTTATGATGTTCAATACTAAAATGAGACATTATTCCTTACGCGGAGGTCAGGGGGTGGAGAGAGAGAGAGACAAAGGACAGGAGCAAGACTTTGCACAATGCAACGTGCTCGTAAATTTTACTATACACACTTAAAAATAAATTGTAATCTAATGTTATGATGTCATCATAACAAAATGGCGTTGTGACATCATGACACGAGCAAATACGGCCGATATGCCCTGCCCAGTATGAGTTCAGTTTCAGTGCTTTCCTTTCATGGTTTTAAGATGAATATAATATACAGGTAGAGCCTCACAAGTGCCTTCCATTGTAGTGCACACGTCAAACACGTAGAATCCAGCCATGATTATCTCGGTCTTTTAATGACAATATCAAGCTGTCTTACCCTGCTGTCTGGTCCCACATTAGATTTCGTTACATGAGACAGCTTGCATTTACAAAAGCAAGATTATTTCCCTACCTGTGTTTTTTGCTCAAATACTTAATGAGATCCTAAGGACAGTTTCTGATTGAAATTTCTGAGATTTTCTCATTCTATGGCCCTATTATTACTGCTTTGCCAGAAATATGAAATGTATTCATTCTGTTTGTATTTGCTGGAGCTACTGGCCAACACTTAAATAAACTCGAACACACGAGCACACTGAGGCAGATGGAATGAAATTTAAGGCCGCGTCTGCAGACAATTCAGATGCCGGAGTGTTACTACTCTCCAGGCTCCTCAAAGCTATTTACCGCCGAAAAGCTGGTTCAACTGTGTTTTTAATAGAGATAAGACAAGTCATAAAAATGGGAGGCATTAATACAAATGAAGGAGGTGGAGTACAAAAGGTGTAGTGCACATTTTAACCAATAGGTGTAAATAAAATTATATTCTAGGAACTTTTAATACATCAGAGTGCAATAGTGTGCAAGATTAAATATAAGAATACAATTCAGATTTCACAGTATTTTACTAAACTAATGACTCATAATTATTTGATTCCTTCTGTGTTTACAGTGTAATAAGGCCACATTTTAAAATTATTCCAATCATGATTTTTATCTGTCAAGTTGGCCTTTTTTCCCAGAAGCTATTTTCTACAATAGTGTAACATTTTGTCGTGAAGTAATACGGGTCTATCAGCCCATGCAAGAGAGAAGAAGGTAGGTTTGAAATAAATAAATAAATGAGAGAGGCGAGTTGTCATGATTGATGATATGGCTGCTATCATCCTCAGCGACAGGCAGAACGTATTTCATAAGGGTTTTGTCCTGTGGATAAAAGTGTATGCAGTGATAATTTGGAGAACCTGTGGAACACTACATTGGCAAACACTTTTTAGTTATTGCCCCTACTACTGCAAGCAAACACTCATATGGAAAATAGTAGTATCACGTGTACTGGGGAAATGACTTGTGTCGCCTTCACCCTCGGCTATGGAAAATGGTAATGACATCTATTACTGTCATCATGGTTTTCACATGACACACATACGTCAACAAAATGTATTTCAGTCCTTTTCATCAGGGCTAAAACCCATATTCCTTACTGCATCGTATTCACAACACCTCCCAATATTCCATACCCCGAAGGCAGTGTCCTCATCTTCTTCATTGCCAAATGATATTTACCTCATCATCTGAGTTGGATGTCCATTCTAATAGATTGGCCAAACTTAGGTCATTGTAATCACTCATCTTCACTCAAGTATATTTCCACCAAAATATCTGAAATATCCAGTTTTGTGTTTTGGCTCTAATCCCCACATTGTAATCGCCATGTGTCTGCTAGGCTGTTCATCCCGTACTGCATAACAACAATTCTAAAAAAGCCAAATTTGTGTTTTCTACACTGTTACAACGAAATGTATTTTCCTCTGACTGAAATCAGTGCCTCTAGCTACCAATACATTATTATTCAGATTCTTGTAAAGTTTAACATGCCGGAATTATGGTTCAAACCTGAAGCAACCACAACAGTTTTTCTTTAATTGACTGACAGCCAAATCAAGGTGTCCCCCGCCTGGTGCCTGGTGTTAGCTGAGATTGGTTTCAACTACTCCCTGAGGAGTTTGAGGAAAAGCAGTGTGGGAAACTTTTTTTTCAAATTACACTGGGAACAAGCAGACTATTACCTATTTACCGATTTTTTTTGTCTAAAAATGTATATATTGTATAACATTAAACCACCTTTTCAACATATTTAACTGTTTTTAAGTCTTACTACATATCGCAGGTTGGCCTTAAAAAATGGAAACCATTTGTGCTTTTTTTTTCTTTTGAAAAATGTTTGGAAGAGTTCATGTTTGCCTGACAATCTTCTCAGCGACCTCACTGGTGGTGACTACCGGCAGTCTCTACGCCATCCCTCTGTGGGCTACTTCCTCTTGTCCTTGTGTTGCGCTATGCCTGAGGCTTCTTCAATTAAACTTTCTTCAAGTGCCAGTAATTACCTTTGTTCCATCACAGCTCTGTCACAGCAGAAGGGCCAAAGAGGAGAAGTTGCAACAATCCATCCAAACTCAAGAACAGTTTACATCTACCCTCTAGAACAAAAGGTATGCAAATTCTCCGGAATTTCAGGAGTTTCTCCAGAAATGCAACTCAAACTCTGGACAACCTCCCTAAACTCCTGAAATCCCCCCCAAAAAATCATTTTTTTTTTAATTAACCATTTCAAAAAAGTACAACATTTACAATTTAAATGCCTCAAAATTCACACCATCGCTACGGCTTCTGCCATCTTGATTTAACTGCACTATAAACCGGAACACGAGTGGATTGTGAATCAAGTTAAAAGTTTGGATGAATGATTAGTCTTGTGTGACTTCAGCGTGGCTATCGATTCAGAATCGATAACATAAATAGCCTATATCGTTTTAACATTTACGTTTTCATTTTTGTTCACAGGGGAAGAAATTATTAATAAGGCTAAAAGTCTTATCAATATGCCTGCTCGGTTAAGTGCAAAATGGATGCCAATTTGGATGAAACTTTTAATAAGAAACTCTGTTATGATCCCGTCGCGTATTGCGACGCGATCGAGGGGGGGAAGGTGAACCCAAGTGCGGAGTCGCCGAAGCAAATGGAAAAAGGGGAGGCAGATATGTTGCTCTTGTTGCTTGATTTAATAAACGGGGTAACATAACATAAACAACTTAGCTTGATCACTTATTACTAACGAAAAGAAACATGCAGCGTGGCGTGGCGTCAATGTGAACGGCATGACTACGAGGAAACACGGAATGAAACCAGACGATCCGACAGCGTTCAACCAAAACAATAATGCTTAAATAGCATAAAAAAACCTAATCATCTAATTAGCCGCGGCTGATAATAATAATGACATCATGCCAGGAGTGGCAATCAAGCCACTCCTGACAGTACATCCCCTCTAAGGGACGGATCCTAGACGTCCCAAGGTCAATTCTAACATGAGAACCAAGAACAAGCAGGGAAGGTAGGTGGGAGACCTAGCAATGTCCGGTGGTCGTCCACTCCAACCCAAGAACAGACGAAGGAGAGGTCGATCCGGCGGGCGTCCGCGCCAGCCTGAAACCAGACGAGGCAGTAGTCGGTCCGGTGGGCGTCTGTGCCGGCCAGAAACGAGACGAGTCAGTGGCAGGTCTGGCGGGCGTCCGCGCCGGCCAGAAACGAGACTGGGCTGTGGCAAGTCTGGCGGGCGTCCGCGCCGGCCAGAAACAAGACGGGGCAGTGGCAAGTCTGGCGGGCGTCCGCGCCGGCCAGAAACAAGACGGGGCAGTGACAAGTCTGGCGGGCGTCCGCGCCGGCCAGAAACAAGACGGGGCAGTGGCAAGTCTGGCGGGCGTCCGCGCCGGCCAGAAACAAGACGGGGCAGTGGCAAGTCTGGCGGGCGTCCGCGCCGGCCAGGAACGTGACGAGGCAGTGGTCGATCCGGCGGGCGTCCGCGCCGGCCAGAAACGAGACGAGGCTGTGGTTGACCCGGCGGGCGTCCGCGCCGGTCAAGAACGTGACGAGGCAGTGATCGATCCGGCGGGCGTCCGCGCCGGCCAGATACGAGACGAGGCTGTGGTCGATCCAGCGGGCGTCCGCGCCGGCCAGAAACGAGACGAGGCAGTAGTCGGTCCGGCGGGCGTCCGCGCCGGCCAGAAACGAGACGAGGCTGTGGTTGACCCGGCGGGCGTCCGCGCGGGTCAAGAACGTGACGAGGCAGTGGTCGGTCCGGCGGGCGTCCGCGCCGGCCGGATACTAGACGAGGCAAGGGCAGGTCTAGCGGGCATCCGTGCCAGCCAGAAACGAGACGAGGCAGTGGTCGGTCCGGCAGGCGTCCCAGCTGGTCCTTTAAGTCTTGGCCAAACTGCTTACCTTTAGGAGACATTAGAAGTTTAGTACGGTCGGGCACCTTACCCTGTTTGCTCGGGGGGTGGACAACTCTCTCCTCCCGGGAAACCGCAGCATTGCTTCTCTGGACGTCGCCGGCCCCGTCCTCCAGGGGCACCGGCGAATTGGCACTCTCAACGTCGCCAGCCCCTTCTTCCAGGGACTCCGGCGAATTGCCACTCTCGACGTCGCCGGCCCCTTCTTCCAGGGACTCCGGCGAATTGCCACTCTCAACATCGCCAGCCCCTTCTTCCAGGGACTCCGGCGAATTGCCACTCTCGACGTCACCAGCCCCTTCTTCCAGGGACTCCGGCGCATTGCCACTCTCGACGTCACCGGCTTCTTCCTCCAGGGGCACCGGCGAATTACCACTCTTGACGTCACCGGCCCCATCCTCCAGGGGCAACGGCGAATTGCCACTCTCGACGTCGCCAGCCCCTTCTTCCAGGGACTCCGGCGAATTGCCACTCTCGACGTCACCAGCCCCTTCTTCCAGGGACTCCGGCGCATTGCCACTCTCGACGTCACCTGCTTCTTCCTCCAGGGGCACCGGCGAGTTACCACTCTTGACGTCACCGGCCCCATCCTCCAGGGGCAACGGCGAATTGGCACTCTCGATGTCGCCAGCCCCTTCTTCCAGGGACTCCGGCGAATTGCCACTCTCAACGTCGCCGGCCCCTTCTTCCTCCAGGGGCATCGGCGAATTACCACTCTTGACGTCGCCAGCCCCTTCTTCCAGGGACTCCGGCAAATTGCCACTCTCGACCTCACCGGCCCCGTCCTCCAGGGACTCCGGCGAATTACCACTCTCGAAGTCGCCGGCCCCGTTTTCCAGGGGCGCCGGAGCATCGTCGCCACTTCTGGGCGGGCAGGCGCTGGACGGGCAGCCGCTGGACGGGCAGGCGCTGGACAGAGCGGTGCTTGGGAGAGCGGTGCTTGGGAGAGCGGTGCTTGGGAGAGCGGTGCTTGGGAGAGCGGTGCTTGGGAGAGCGGTGCTTGGGAGAGCGGTGCTTGGGAGAGCGGTGCTAGAATGGCCGTCCGTCACCAGAAACCTGGCGACCCCAAAGGCAATGGGAGTACTTTGCGTGGCCTTGGCACAGGAGCTTGGGGCACTTGAAACGGCGTGGTCGGCCGAGTAACTTCGGCCACTTCAACAGGCGTGATCGGCCGAGTAACTTCGGCCACTTCGAAAGACGTGGTTGGCCGAGTAACTTCGGGTACTTGGAAAGGCGTGATCGGCCGAGTAACTTCGGGCACTTGGAAAGGCGTGGTCGGCCGAGTAACTTCGGGTACTGGAAAAGCGTGATCGGCCGAGTAACTTCGGGCACTGGGAACGGGGCGGGCTGCATAGTTTCTAGGAGAAGCTGGTACAGCGTGATCGGCCGAGTAACTTCGGGCACTTGGAAAGGCGTGATCGGCCGAGTAACTTCGGGCACTTGGAAAGGCGTGGTCGGCCGAGTAACTTCGGGTACTTGGAAAGGCGTGGTCAGCCGAGTAACTTCGGGCACTTGGAACGGGGAGGGCTGCGTAGTTTCTAGGAGATGCTGGTACAGCGTGATCGGCCGAGTAACTTCGGGTACTTGGAAAGGCGTGGTCGGCCGAGTCACTTCGGGCACTTGGAACGGTGAGGGCTGCATAGTTTCTAGGAGATGCTGGTACAGTGAGGTCAGCCGAGTATCCTGGGACGACAAGAACAGCGAGGTCGGCCGAGTAACTTCGGGCACTAGGAAGGGCGTGGTCGAGTTCGGGAGAGGAGCTTGGACAGACGTGGTCGGGAGAGGAGCTTGGACGGACGTGGTCAGGCGCGTAACTTGGACAGTGGTTAGTGTGTCCAGGCATTGCTTTCGCTTCGCTCTACGGCATGGCGCTCGGCGCTTCCTCTGGGAGGATTGCACAGCACCCCCGCCATCACGTCGTGTCCCATAATAGGTGGTCAGCCCACTCTGTAATTGCTGGTCGGGGTATTTGGAGTAGGAATTGTCGGGGGAAAAATAGGGGTAATCCTCTTCCAGTGGTAGGTCTCGGGGTCCGAATTGGTCGAAGAATTCACTATCGGATTCCGAAACACCAGCGAAAAAATCAATTTCCTCACCGACGTCCTCTTCTCCAGAATCTTCAGGCTCCCTCCATTGTGAACCAAATCCGATGGTTATAGGCATGAGATAACTTGGGCGATTTCTGGTGGTTGTACGCACCTGGGCATCATGATTAAACTGTTTGGGCTTCCCAATGCGACGGGCATAGCGGGGGGGGGGGGGGGCGTAGGAGTAAGCTGCGGATCTAACTCTCCTACCAGCTGAGACTCATCTCCAGCAATGATGTGCCTGAGAGCCCCGCACCACGGTGTGTTCATTACAAAACTCCTAAACGATTCTGAGGGGTTTCTTATACACCAAGCAGTCCGGTGTCTTCGAGGTGGATGGTTGGCGTCGCCGAGCGCGTCGGCGCGACCGTGGGTGGCGCTCCGCTGGGTCCATGATGGTCGGATCGTGTTGTTATGATCCCGTCGCGTATTGCGACGCGATCGAGGGGGGGAAGGTGAACCCAGGTGCGGAGTCGCCGAAGCAAATGGAAAAAGGGGAGGCAGATATGTTGCTTGATTTAATAAATGGGGTAACATAACATAAACAACTTAGCTTGATCACTTATTACAAATGAAAAGAAACATGCAGCGTGGCGTGGCGTCAATGTGAACGGCATGACTACGAGGAAACACAAGGAATGAAACCAGACGATCCGACAGCGTTAAACCAAAACCATAATGCTTAAATAGCATAAAAAAACCTAATCATCTATTTAGCCGCGGCTGATAATAATAATGACATGCCAGGAGTGGCAATCAGGCCACTCCTGACAAACTCAGACACTCGCAGAGGTTTATTGGTTCATATCACATGTTGAAGCTGTCTCCAAAAGGACTCACATTTGTACATTGCACAACATATAAATCAGACATCAGCGGGACACGTTGGAATTACTGTAAAACGCACGTAGAAGGACCCAAACACAAAGATAAACTTATTTTCATTATGCTGTACTTTTTCAATAGTTTGCAAAAACACAATATTTCAATTAATGTAAAAACATGATAATAACAGGTTGATTTAAATTGTCCTACGTTATTTATTTTAATTTTTTTATTTTAATTTTTTTTACATCAATTTTGAGTGAATCGCATTCACTCCGGAAATACTCCAGAAATGGGACAAGGGCACTCCTGAAACTGTCTTGATGGAGGATAGCAGTTCTGGTAGTGACTTTACATGACAGTAATCCCTCGGATTTGGAAGATAATGTAGACCAGGGGTACATAATAGCAAAAATTGTAACAACTTTTCCCATTTCAAGTGGGATGGTGAAATTGAAAACGATAATATTTATTTCTGACGAACTGGCATCAGTTGGCTTGCGGATGGGTACCGGTCCATAGACTGGTGATTGGGGACCACTGCCTTAGAAGACGCATGGTGCTTAGGAAGCATTTTCAACGGCGATTCAAAATCCAAACAATGCTGGAATAGGCTCGGCGTAGTCTCTGTGCACAATGCGAGATGGGATCCAAAGAAAACAGGTAAAGGCAAAACGTCCTTCTACAGTGGAATTGCCACCAATTCCAGCGCCGAAGAAGAAACGTTACCATGACTATCGCCATTTTTCATCTCAGTCTTCCGCTTCAAAGTTTCAGCGTGAATTCTGACATTTTTATGTACATTTATTTTATACATAATATTGAAAAAACAGTAATGTACTGAAGCTGTGAAGTGGTTAAAGATTAAATTATTACGAAAAGAAGCACAAGGATCTGCTGTTCAATGTTAAGTGTAAATTCTAACCTAATCTTTTTTTATAGTTATAAAAATGATGTTCATTTTAGAATGTATGATTAGACCCATGCTATCCAATCACAACCATGCACTTTGCATATTGTTTCAAATGTTCTCTAATGTACTAATATTTTTCAAACCTAACACCTTTGTTTTTATTAAATTATCGATCCCTTCCCAGGTTTTGTGTACCCTCCATCAGCAAACTTCTACCCACTCAAGCAATGAAGACGCATCACTAAAGCCTGTCAAGTCACCTTAGGGCACTGTGGACAACAAAATCCAATTAGTTCAGACGTTGTTTGGGCTAAATTCTAAAACAACAGAACCTATTTAAAAAGAATGATACAGAGGTGGTATAGGCGTTGAGTTTCAAGATAAATTACTAAGGTTTTATCATCCTATGAGTACTTGAATGCTTGAATATCATAAACAGTTTTGATTCATTAGAAAACATGACATCTCACTTGATTGACTTTTAGGGAAGAATGTACATGGACGCTCCCCTACTTACGAGTGGGTTACGTTCCGAGCGCTTGTTCATCAGTTGAAATTGTTCAAATTGAATTTGATTCAGTGCTATATTTTGTATTATAATTTATGTTTAAGGACTATATAAGTATATTGAAGACTTATTTATTTGTATGTTTAAGGCTTGTATAAGTAACCAGCATTGGTTTGTACTGAAAAAAATATTTAATAAAATGGAGAAAATACATGCAGTACTGTATACATACATTAGAGAAATGGAGAGAGAGATTTACTAGAAACTGGTTGAAAGAAGCTATTTATTGACGATTGCACAGTTTTCTTCTTTTTTTCATCATAAATGTGGTAGCACTGTATGGCAGCATTCAATTGATTTGCAACCTTTGTGCAACGTTCAATATTTGGATCCTACTGCCCGATCTTTCTGTTTATAAATGGTACTGTTGGTCGAACGATTCAAGTTTTATTCCTGTGCAACGCTCACCACTTTTTCACGCGCATCAAGCTTCTTTATTATTGCCACTTTCGTTTCAAATGAAATGGCTTGCCTCTTCCTAGCACCTCCCTCACTAGAAGCCTTTCGCTTTTCACCAACCATATTGAATAATAGATGCACGAGATATTTAATGATAGAAATGAAAGAGGTTCTTTGCGATTGTTGGGGCTACCAGCCAATACTTAAATAAACCCGAACACAGGAACACACACTGAGGCAGATGGAATGAAAGTTAAAGGCCGCGTCTGCAGAGGCGGGGGAGTGGACCATCCTAAGGCCCGAGAGTGTGACTACTCTCCAGGCTCCTCGAAGCTATCTCCCGCCGAAAATCTGCTTCAACGGTGGTTTTCTTAGAGATAAGACAAGTCATAAAAATGGGAGGCGTTAATACAAATGAAGGAGGTGGAGTGCAGAAGGTGTAGTGCACATTTTAACCAATAGGTGTAAGTGAAATTCTATTCTAGTAACTTTTAATACATCATAGTGAAAAGGGTGCAAGACTAAATATAAGAATACAAATATATTTCACAGCGATACGTCACATACTTCCGCACTGCAGCGAACTGGGCAGAGGAAGGTGGATGCTGGGTGACCTAAGCTCTCACAGCGCCAGGCAAAAATGCCAGTTGAATCTACATGGACTTGAAAGCAATCATCTGAAAAGACACCAGCGAAACCAACACTCAAGTGTGAGGCATGGGGAATTGTTGGGTTTATTCTGTATTACTATTATAAATATAGTTGTATTAAGTCATTTCTTTGTTAAATCATTCTCTTATTATTCTCAAAGTGTTGCACGGTCATGAACTGCCACCTAGTCCACTCTCACATGGACTTCTCCAAGGATTGTTGATCGGGCAAGGACTGGATATCTGCCATTCCCAGCAACGGAGCCCATAACAAAGATATTGTTTCTGCCACGTCCATAACACTCGTGACGCACTTTGGGTTTTTCTTTATGTAATTATTATATGATTCTTAGGTCAAGGAAGGCATAATTGTTCTAATCTAAATGTTGTTTAGGTCTAGTCTCCTGTTTTTGTTATTGGTAAAATACTTTGATTGTTATTGTAGTCCCAGATGTTGTTTTTACTCATACGTGATGGAATGATCAACAACTCTGTAAATTGTTTTGATTCATGGCAATAAGGGTCGGACGAAAACGTCTATTCGGGGAGACGTTCGGAAGTTGTAAGAGGAACTTGCTGAAACTCCCCTTCGGAGGTTTTACCTGTTGTTATCCATTTCTATTTAATTAAATGTCAATAATTGAATAAGATGTCTGCCTGCAGTTATTGATAATTACGGACGAAGGTAATTATTAATGAACCTAACCTAACCTGCCACGAAAGCCATGGTGGAATACATTTACATCTTTGCCTCGGTTATTGCACAAGGAAGTTTGTGTAACGTAAGATTAACACTGTATTTACTCACATATAAGCCGCTTTTGTCGGAAAAGAAAGATTACAAAGGAATTTATGCGCATAACAACACGACATGCAAGTTGGCGGTGATGCCACGATGACGTCAGTGGCGGGCTGTGCATTTCAACTAGGCCTTCAGTAGCGCTGTGTGAAGCAATCCAACCCTCAAGTATTTTATGGTAATAAAACCTTTAATGCAGCTACATCTGCGACACAAAAAATGATCAATAATAAGCTAAAACCAAATTTAATTTTTATTTACAATGTTCCCTGCTACTTCGCGCTTCAGCTATCGCGGACTCAGAGCTTCGCAAACTTTTTCAGGAAAAAAAATATCTAATAAATGTAAAGATGTTAAGTTAAAATTATAAATTACATCATCTTACAAGAGTTGGAAACAAAATATTCAATAAGAATTAGTAATTGCATCAAAGAAATGGTCAATAAAATGGTGAGAGTTCAGGAATCGCATTGACTGTTTACAGGCGCATCTTCACCGCCCAAAAAAACAATGTTCACAACTCCCAATAATGATGTTTCTTATGTGCAAAAAAACTGCAGAAGATCCTCCATACGGACTACTATGATGTTTTTGCTTGGTGGTGCTTTTGTGCACGTGTTACACGCTTCTTTAAGCATTTTTGAAGGGGCACCCCTACTTCGCGGAAATGCACTTATTGCGGGGGGTCCCCATTAACCGCGATAAGCGAGGGAACACTGTTCATGTTGTTTAAATCTTATAAATATATTAGCAAAAACGACACTGGGGTCTTCAGAATCATCTGACCAGAGGCGCGTGTGGATTGATTCTCTCTTGCAAGAATAAAAAGATATGATCTCAGATGCCTCCGTTATTGAAAGTTGAACTTGGAAATACTTATTGGTGAACCTATCAGTCATCAAAAAGCATCGCGATCTCATCAAGACAGATGTTAGGATTATTAGTTTAAGATTATATTTTTGCTTGCAATGATTTCAGTTAAATTTAAAGTTTATGTTACGAGCACGTTGCCGTCAAGTCTCTCTTGTGCTTTTTCTCTCGTCGGCATTAAGACATGACCATATGTCATATTAGTATTGAAGATCATAACGTCTGGATAAGTATGTTACTTTCTGAGAAGGTAATGAATTATAACAAATAAAAAGATATTTCTTCATTGTAATATCCTGTTTTTTGGTGTTTTGCGGAGGGTGGGAACGTATTATTTTGTATTTAGTTCATTCCTATGGGGAAAAAAATTGATTTGAGATGCGAGTAAATTGACATGGAACGCGTTAAGATCGTATCTCAAGATATTACTGTTAATGGCCAGACACACCATTAGTTAAAACTACAATCAGTAGTCATTGACTCTTTTCTGAGAAAAAAAGCTATATTTGTATCTTATTTACTTACATTTGACAGTTTTTATACAGATGCTCAATTAAATTCTTCATCTGACATTGAAGACAAGATTAGGGATTTCAAATGGCAATGTATTGTCAACAGTAATTACCGTATTAGAAGGTAAGCTGCAGTTTTCATTTTTATTTTTTTTTAAGTACATGGTTCCAGGCGGTGGAACTTGCACTCCGGTGTAACTTGCGTGCAAAGTTGTGTGGGGCATGTGAACAAAGGATGATAGGTGGCGAACACAGCTTTACGAAGGGTGGCAGGCTAGTTATGCCACTATTTGCGGGTGGACTGTCGCTGTTGTCAAAGCCGGCACCATTATGTCGAGCCATGTGAGTGACTCTCACAACGAAGAAAGGGAACCCGGCCTTTTTGATGAATCATTTGGACAATTGTTCAATTCGGACACAGAAAATGAGGACTTTGATGGATTTGTGGGTGATGATGGCTTAAAAAACGTGAGTACATTGTAAAATGGCTAAATAAAGTACAACCGAACTCAGTTTTGCTTCCGTTGCCTTTTAAAAATGTCCGTATGTTTAAGCTGGTGTATGTTTTGCCATGCCTGGCTGCATGCTATATCTGTATTTGACACACACAAGACGCAACGTCTTGTTTGTGTCAAATACAGATAAGCACTAGTTACTGACACTGCGCCTTTAAACGGGGTGCGTCATATACATGAAAATACAGTACTTTTCACTGACGAGAGCAACTACACCATGAGCACCTATGATTGACGTGAAATAACCTGGAAAAGACAAAAGGAGAACATTATACTTGGTGCAACGTCATTCAACATGAAAGGTTTGGTGGTGGGTCAGTGATTGTGTTGGGAGGCATATCAATGGAGGGACGCACAGGCAATCTCCTGCCTGGGAAATGTTTCTTTGACTGATGTTTCTTCTTCCTCCTAATGCACGACAATGGGCCTCACGTGGCAAGTGTATGCAGGTAGTATCTGGAGAATGAAGGAATTGAAACAATAGTACAACTGTGGGAATTTAATTTCAGTCCCCTATGTGCCGTCAATTTGCTCCTCAGACTATATACAACAGCTCAGGTATGCCCTCACACAGATCTAGGAGGAAATGCCACAAGACGCCATCCGATTTATCATTAGGAACATGCGGTGACATGACAATAGATGCTGAAAAGCATTTTGAATTGATCAAATTAAGTTTTTGAAAAAAATAGAGTAGCCTGTCATTTCACTCTTATTTTAGGATGATATCATTTGTTAAAGTGGTAGTTTTTGTGACCAGTGTAGATCTTTAAAACGGCACTGTTACGGCTGGCAGCCTGGACACACACTATGTAGGAGGTGTGTGCTTATCTGCAGCTCTGGCTCCACCCCTGTGACAGAGCCCTGCCCAGGCCAACACGGCTGTAATTAATTCCCCAATCATCCCTCCTGCCCTTATTTAAAGCCTTTTCAGTTGTCAGTTCACCCCTTGCCCTTGCCCTGGCCTTTGCCCTTGTCCTTGATGCCTTGCTGAGTTGCAGGCTTGTGAGTATGTTACTCCCTGTTATATTTTGTATGTGTTGTTAATGATTTTGGGTTGCATAGGGGGACTTGAGATAAGTTTAGACACCATGGGTATACATATAGTTTGTGCATTTAGACACAGTTATTCCCCTGTCTAGATTATATTACATCAGTTTAACAGTGGCATCCTTCGGTTTTATTTCCTGTATTTTGTGGGTGTTCATTTGAACACCTGTCTGGGAGGGGGTTTTACCGTGTTTATTTGAGGGTGCCACTTTAATATCTCGTGCTTCCCCTATGTTATCCCGTAGTCTGTTTTATTGACTTTATTGTAAATAAAAATAACTGAAGGCTACTTGCAATGTGTGTTCGAACTCATCTTTGACCGAACCTGTCTGCTGTGATAGTTGCGACTCCCTGGTATATCATACCCCAGGGGGAGTCGTAACAAGTGGGGGCTCGTCCGGGATATCATTAAGATTGGTTATCACAGCAGCAGTTTGGTCATTGGTGGTACGGACTGCATGTGCAGTAGGCCGGTGAAGGCTGGGCAAGCAGTGTTAAGGTAGACACATTTAATAGCTATCATTCAGTCTAGTGTAGTGCTGTAACTAGCAGGATGGACTTTGATGCGGAAGAGTTCCTTTTTTTAACTTGGCACTGTAGATCAGGTTGACCAATGTAAGAGGAGAGATCTGTTAGGTCTTGCCGCTCATCTAGGGTTCACTCTGTCCAGGACTACCAGGCTAGCTGAATTGAAGCAGGAGGTTATCCATATATTAATAGCAGCGCAGTACTTAGAAGCCACAGGAGGAGCATCTGCGGGTGTTTCCTCTCAGTCTCTAGTCGATTCTGAGGAATCAGGCAGGATGGAGAAAGATGAGGTAGGCAGGGATGGTGTCACCTTGAATGTAAAGGCTCTAGTTATAAATCCCAGGGCTTGTTTAAAAGGAAAACCAGAGGGATATGGTGCTGTATCTATTGGGGAAAATGCCCCCATTGCTCTAAAGATATTACGTATGCAATATGAGGCTAGGGATAGGGAGTATGCTCATCAGCTGGCCCTCAAGAAAATGGAGATTGAACTAAAAAGGCTGGACATTGAACTCTCAAAGAGTTTTAAAATGGTAGAAAGTAGGGGGTTTAAAGTTAGTGAAAGCCTTCCGCTTGTACCGCCTTTCCGTGAGACGGACGTCGAGGCGTGGTTTAGTGCGTTTGAACGGATAGCACTGTCCCATAAATGGCCAGAAGAAGGCTGGGCTCTAGTCTTACAAAGGAAACTGTCAGGGAAAGGCCTCAAAGCTTTGAGTACACTGTCGATAGAAGACGGGTTGGTATATGATAAGGTAAAAGCAGCAGTGTTGCGCGTTTACGAACTGGTGCCTGAGGCGTACCGCCAAAAGTTCAGAAATCACAAATTAAAGCCTGGACAGGCCGTGGCTGAGTTTGGCCATGAGAAAGAAAAAGCTTTGGAGCTTGAGCGTGTAGAGAAAGCACGTGTAGCTCAAGAATGGCTTGCAAAAGAAAAAGCTTTGGAGTTTGCACGTCTAGAGAAAGCACGTCTTGAGCAAGAACGGCTTGAGAAAGAAAGAGTTTTGGAATTTAAGAGGCAAGAGAGAGAAAAAGCTTTGGAGCTTGCACGTCTAGAGAAAGCATGTCTAGAGAAAGCATGTCTAGAGAAAGCATGTCTAGAGAAAGCATGTCTAGAGAAAGCATGTCTAGAGAAAGCACGTCTTGAGCAAAAACGGCTTGAGAAAGAAAGAGTTTTGGAATTTAAGAGGCAAGAGAAAGAAAAAGCCTTGGAGCAAGATCGACTAGAAAGAGAAAAGGCCTTAGAGCAAGATAGACTAGAAAGAGAAAAGGCCTTGGAAGCAGAGCGAAAAGAAAAAGAACTGATTGAAAGAGAAAATATTTTGGAGCAGGACAATTTAGAAAGGGAAAAATTGGAGCAAGAGTGGCTTGAAAAGGAAAATGCATTCGAAGAAGAAAGAAATAAAATAGCACAATGCATGAAGAAAATGCCCGCCGCGGAGATCAGCCTGCAGAAAGCACCCCAAGTTCCGGTGCCGAGGCCACGCAAAGTACTCCTGTCGCCCCTGGGGCCGCCAGTCGCACCCGTGCCGAAGCCACTAACCAGGCTTCCGGTGCCGCCCGGCCTTCCAGGCACAGTTCTTTCTAGCACTGTTCTGCCAAGCACCGTTCTGGCCAGCGACTGCCCGCCCAGAAGTGGTAGCAATGCTCCGGCGCCCCTGGATGATGGTGCCGGCGACTGCAAGAGCGGCAAAGCTCTGGCACCCCTGGACGAGGGAGTTGGCGACCCTCCGAACAACCAGGGTAAGGTGCCTGACCGTTCTAAAATTCTAGTGTCTCCTAAAGGAAGGGGGCTTGGCCAAGACTTAAAGGACCAGCGCGGACGCCCGCCGGACCAACCACTTCCTCGTCTCATTTCTGGCTGGCGTGGACGCCCGCCAGATCGGCCACAGCTCATTACCGGCCGGCGCGGACGCCCGCCAGACCGGCCACACCTTGTCCTCGGCTGGCGTGGACGCCCGCCAGATCGGCCACAGCTCATCACCGGCCGGCGCGGACGCCCGCCAGACCGGCCACGCCTTGTCATCGGCTGGCGCGGACGCCCACCGGACCGACCACTTCCTCGTCTCGTTTCTGGCTGGCATGGACGCCCGCCAGATCGGCCACGGCTCATCACCGGCCGGCGCGGACGCCCGCCAGACCGGCCACGCCTTGTCATCGGCTGGCGCGGACGCCCACCGGACCGACCACTTCCTTGTCTCGTGACTGGCCGCCGCAAAAGGGGGCGCAGTAGAGCACGCTGGCGCAGAAGAGGATATCGGCGCAAAAATGGAAGCCGGCACAGAAGAAATTATGTATAATGCCCTATCTCAAGTTTAGGAGAGTTTTAACAGGAGTGTATTGATTGAATGATTGAGGCAGGTTGGTGGTTCGATTTCGTCAACAGGTTGACTCTTGAGGGGGGAGGTGTTACGGCTGGCAGCCTGGACACACACTATGTAGGAGGTGTGTGCTTATCTGCAGCTCTGGCTCCACCCCTGTGACAGAGCCCTGCCCAGGCCAACACGGCTGTAATTAATTCCCCAATCATCCCTCCTGCCCTTATTTAAAGCCTTTTCAGTTGTCAGTTCACCCCTTGCCCTTGCCCTGGCCTTTGCCCTTGTCCTTGATGCCTTGCTGAGTTGCAGGCTTGTGAGTATGTTACTCCCTGTTATATTTTGTATGTGTTGTTAATGATTTCGGGTTGCATAGGGGGACTTGAGATAAGTTTAGACACCATGGGTATACATATAGTTTGTGCATTTAGACACAGTTATTCCCCTGTCTAGATTATATTACATCAGTTTAACAGTGGCATCCTTCGGTCTTATTTCCTGTATTTTGTGGGTGTTCATTTGAACACCTGTCTGGGAGGGGGTTTTACCGTGTTTATTTGAGGGTGCCACTTTAATATCTCGTGCTTCCCCTATGTTATCCCGTAGTCTGTTTTATTGACTTTATTGTAAATAAAAATAACTGAAGGCTACTTGCAATGTGTGTTCGAACTCATCTTTGACCGGCCCTGTCTGCTGTGATAGTTGCGACTCCCTGGTATATCATACCCCAGGGGGAGTCGTAACAGGCACCATGAGGCAGCAGATGCCTGAGCAGGGGCGAGCAAGACATCACGTTGTTTTATTGGTCCTATGTTGGGTTTATTCTGTAATACTATTATATATATTTGTGTGTATTTAATCATTTCTTTGTTAAATCATTCTTCCAATTGTTCGAAGAGTGCTCGGAGCGGAACCCGTCATCAAGTTCTCTCACAAGGACTGTTTATCTGACATGTCACCCAGTCTTGGGCTCCGAGGACTGTTGATCTGGGTTTGCAGCAAGGATTCGCCAAGGACTCGGGCTACCAACAGATAGGGATATCAGCCACGTCCAGCAACACCCTCATAGTGTCCATACATCGTGACACACTTCGGGCTTCTTTATGTAATTGTTATGTAATTATTATGTCAAATGAAGGTGTGATTGTTTTAATCCAAATGAAGTTTGTTTTTAGTTTCCTCTTTTGTTACTGTTAAAATACCTTGATTGTTATTATAGTTATAGATGTTGTTTTTGCTTTGCATGTTGGATTTATCAGGAACCTTGTAATTGTTTTTATTCATGGCTTTAAAGCCGTACGGGATTTACTGTTCGGGGAGATACTTTGGAGATCAGGGGGAAGTCTTGACGCTTTGATGTATCTACCCTTGTAAGGTTCTTATCAGTGATGGAATTTATTTAATTAAATGTCAATACTTAAATAAGATGTCTACCTGCAGTGATTGATAATTATATTGGAAGGGTAATTATTTATGAACGTATCATCCTACAATGAACATTTTCTCTGACGTCTGTTCTTTGTTTTGGATTTAATCAGATAAAACTCCCCCAAAAAGGTGACGTATCCATGTATGTATGCCTCCCCCCTGTCATTGTGCATATTTTGGTAATGCAACTGTCAGGACCAGGGCCAGACAAGTGGGTGGTTGCTCCTGCCACTCATTCACTGCTCCTGATGGGCCTTAGCAATGGCGGCTCATCAGACATATAGGAACTATTTAAGCCACCCAGAGCTTGACCACGTTGTTGGATCGTCTGATTCATTCACTGTTAAGTACCTTATCACGGTACCTCCTTTTTTCATCTTGCCTCATCTCTGGTCTCGTTATTTTCCCCTAGGACCACGATTCCGACCAGGATTCCGACCACGATCACTGTTGATGATTATGACCACAGCCATGATCAAGCACCCTGTTTGGATCCCTATACAGAACTGTTGACCTCCACGCTACACAATACGACTCCTCTACGCTTCTCCCCTCTGTACCTTAGTCTTGCCTTACACAACGGACCCTCATAATAAACAGAAAACGGTGTGTTTGCCGTTTCGGCCCTCCGAATATGATCGTGATACAACTTACACTCAAGTCCGACTTAGTCTGGAAAAAAAGTCACGGTGAAAGAGACAGAGAGAAAGTGAGACAGACATGGAGAGATACAGATGAAGAAAGGTTGGGGGTGGTCAGACAGCGAGACAGAGAGAGAAGACAGAGCTAAAGACAGAGGCACAAAGATCATCCAGTTTTCCAATGAGACATCTTGTGATAGCATAAGAAAAGATGACACAAACTTTCTTGCTCTGTTGAGGGTAAGGAACAGCGTTACTCTGTCTTCATTTTTACTTCCAAATCCTTGAGCGCTGTGTCCCTTTTTTATTGTGAAAGAATAAGAATAGGTGTGTCAAATATAGAATAATAATGTGTGTTGGCGTAAACCCCCAATCAGAGCATCTGGTTTCCATTGAACAGTCTCAGTCTTTTAGGGCGTAAACAATCCTCGAATAACATAATTTGCCGAAATCGCTTCTCCTCAATAAAGATGGCCTCCCAAAATGTTGATCTCTCTTCTGCAGCCTCTCATGAGTTGCTGGAAGTCACTCAGTTTGTTGTCTTCACAGACTTCACCGCAAGTGAATGGATACTGTATGCATACTTCAGCTCTGTTAAAACATCCACATATGGTAGCAAATTTATAACTGATAAGTGACACATATAAGCTCAACAATTTCCTCCGGTTTGGTAATTCCCCTTTTCCTTAATAAAACTTTTTACGGCTTTATTTTATCAATTCCTTCTCATGAAAACAAACGTAGTTACACTCAGAGGAGAGTAGTATGTATCCGTATCACCTTACTCAGCCCGGGTCTGGAATGGAAAGAACATGGTTAAACTCGTCATCATCATCATGGTCTGAATAGACATTGCAATCGTTGCAGTTATAAGTGGTTTGATCAGATAACTTAAAAGGCATCACACCCACACAGAGTCAGTATGGCTATAAAAATACTGTTAGGGTTATTTGTCTTACATTATTATACATTTGCTCGTAATGAAGAATGCTTTGCTTTACTTAGCTTATTGACATTAGAAAAGTTATTATAGTAAATCTGCTTGCAACAAAGAAAATGTTTTTCTCCTTAGTTAGACAAAGACAGGTTAGACAACAGGAAGGTAGAATCCTCTTGGACTGCTGGAATGTGGAGAAGAACCTTCGGCTTTACATGACCTTCATTTGTTTTGAGAGCTAGGAAGTCTATTGAAACTAGGGTCCTTGACTATTTGACGTCTCACTCCTGTTTCCCACCCCTCCCTTGAGAGCTGAGACATCCATTGTAATTAGGGTCCTTGAAGCTAATAAACAAGGAAAAGATGCGTGTGACGCCAGAACGAACCGGGCAGAGACCTTAAAGGTTCGATTCTCTCTTGCAAGAAAACCCAGAAGATTTTTTGTCTCTTTATTTGTGCGTGCATTTGGGAACCTATTGGTGAACCTAACAAATAGCTATTGAAACCATCGCATAAAAAAACAACTTTTTATACTTGCCGAACATCTCACTCCACCATGCATCATGGTGTTCACCCCGGAGACATACATGTTGTGCAACTAAAATTTAGAGTTTTCGCTGTATCTTCCATTAACAATAACCAGGTATTTCTCTTTTGTGAAATGCCTGTTATAGCCAAAAACATATCATAGTTGTTTTGGATTTCCCTTTAACCACAGTAGTGTCTGTTTTCCCAACAGACTCATCGCTTCAATAGGTTCAGTTATTATGATTGAAAAATACATGTCGAGGGTAAAGTAAGGATCTGTTCCCGAAACCCATACACTCAGAGTAAATTTCACATATGGATCTGTTCCACATGATCATTAATGAATTTGTATCCCCATCACTGCATGAATCATCTCGATCAATTGTCTAATTTTATCTGCACAGATTGATGTAGTCCAAGGTTTCCGATCTGAACCTGTCTCAGGCTTAATCAGTCTGTCTTGAACAGTCAAATACCACACAATCTTTACCATAATCTGATGCTTTTGTTGCATTTATAGGACCCACTGCAGAAGTTTCCAAGTATGTACACTCTTTCCCAATGGTTAGTAAATGAAGTAGTAACATTATGTGGCAGCCAGATCATTGTCTGAGTACTTATTGCCTCCGAAATGTCATCCCGTATGCATGCTGAGAAGTCATTTTCTCGTAGGCATTTCATTTGATAATCTCCCTTGTCTTAATCTTACTCGTCCTGTTAATCATTTCGAACTGTTGCATTAGTCCCCTATTAATTTTTCTATAGACTTTTTGTCTTCTAGAAGCGTTTCACTGGAGATAACCTTACAATGTGAAAGATTTATCCGTGTCCCTCTTTCTGCTATTTTTGGTTAGCAGAACTTAGTAAGGACCTTCCCACTTGGAGTCGTGCCAGTGTTTCTTTTCTATGCTTCGGATGAGCACCCAGGAACCAGACAAACCAGTGGTGGTGCCAGGCGACTTGGCACCACCACTGGTTTGTCTGGTTCCTGTTCTTGTAACTTTAGTTCACACCTTTTCACTATTTTTTTCTCTTGTAGCATGCTAAAGTTGCCTCAGCAACTAATTCCCATTGTGTAGTGAATAATTGAATTTCATAAGGTGTTAACCCAGTTGTACTTGTTACATTAATATGTAATTTCACTAGATCAATGCTAGGTGTCCAGTGACTTTGTTTCTTCAATGCAATTCTTTCGTCTGTTCTTTATTGTTCCATTCATCGGTTCTACCAATCACGCTCATTGAGCATGATAGGAACAATGATTTCGTAAGGGAGCTTGAAACATCTGACCTATTTTTTTCAATTATCTTGTTTACAAAATGAGTTCCATCATCGCTATACAGTGGTACACAGAGAAACGAGCTTAATTCGTTCCAGGACGGAGCACGTATGTCGATTTCCTCGTAACTCAAATGAACGTTTTCCATAGAAATAAACTAAAAACAAATTAATCCGTTCCAACCCTCTGGAAAAACACCAAAAGCAGGATATTGGATTTTTTTTAAATTTGTTCTAATTGGCCATCTGTTACCAAAGTAACAAATAACTACTGGTTTAATAGTACTAAAAGTAGATGGATTTCGCGGAAGGAGAGAGTGAAGGAGCGGGGGAGCATGGTGGGGGCGGGACTTTTGATACCTTTCTTCTCTCGGGTTGGTTCTATCTGGCCCGCCTCCTCCCTGACTTTCAGGTTGATTGCTTTTGTATTCCTTACAAAATATTCAGAAAATGATGCACGACCACTTGCTAACAAGTAGTATACAGTGGTACCTCGAGATACGAACTTAATTCTCTCCGGGACTGGGCTCGTATGTCGATATTCTCGTTACCCGAACGAACGTTTCCCATTGAAATGAATTAAAAACAAATTAGTTCTAAGCCTCTGAAAAAATACCAAAAACAAGATATTGGAATGGAATTTTTTTTTATTTCTTCTAATTCGCCATCTATTAACAAAGTAACACACAACTAGTGGTTTAATAGGAATAAAATGTGTTTAATAGTATATTAAAATTAAACGTATTTCACGGAGTGGAGAGAGCGACTGACAGAAAGAGAGGGGGACTTTCCACGGCAATGCACTCGTAACAGAACATTTAATTTCACTTGGATTAACATATACAGATAGACTCATACATAAGTTTAATGTAACTCTACACAAAACTGAATTCTAATTTTGTTTTAATTAGTTTTACCTTTTTTCCGGGTTGACTCCACTTTCAGCGGGAGTTTTTAGAAGGTACATATCAAGGGTTGTCTGTTTTTGCCTTCCCTTCAAAATATTTCGAAAATGGCGAGCACAAATGTCCTCACAATACGATAACGCGTGACCACTGGCCAGCCTGTCAGGGTGCCTCTTTTCTACAAAATCAGAAAACTCTTGCCACTTCGCTAGCATGTTTTTGCCAGGATAGGTTTATGCCCTATATGATGAATGTCCGTCTGCCCGAGCATCTTCTTCCAAACAAGACCAGTTTTGTCGCAGTTGAACACTTGTTAGGGGATGTAACTTTCCTGGGTGATAATCGAGGCAAATGTGTTGATAAATTCCACCCTGGCTTTTGAATTGAAACTTGCTGCTTCCCCATGTCTAATAACCGAGTCTATTCCAGATCTTTTTTTCAATTCTTCGAACCAGCCATGCCTCGCTTTAAAGGGTGTCGGGTTTAATCCATATACATTCAATAACTTCGGATCAGAGGAAGCACACAGAGTCGTGGAGAGAATTTACCAGACTTCACCAGAAGGAGGGGGTCAGAGTAGCCAGCACTGGGAGATGTGTCCATCCCCCAGCCTGAACAGTTCGAATCCCTAGCTACCCCCAAAAGTTAAGCTAGTTTTATTAACAAAGGGACATGTGACCTAGGTACAAACTTTAGGCGGGAAGAGGTGAACGAAGAAATGGGCGTCTAATGGTATATGACGCACCTCTAACTCAGAGGTGTCATGGGGGAAATTTCCACTAGGCTATCTAAAATTCTAACCTAGTGACTATACTGAATAAAAGTATAAAGAATACATCCTATAATCCACAAAGGGTTCTTAACGTGTTGAAGGCTCCCCCTTTTCAGATCCTTTCTTTGTTATTAATCCATGTGAATTTCCGCTGGCTTATATCACATATAGTTGACTCGGTCGGTGACGCTATCTCCTGCTAACTGTTTATCTTTTATCCGCAATAAAAGGTTCTCCATCTCGTCCTGAATGTCACTGCGCCGGGTTATAGTTAGTCCTTTGGAATTATAGTTAGTTATAGCTAGTTATATTATAGTTATAGATATTATAGTTAGTCCTTTGGAAGGCATCCTTGCATCCTTCTGCTTCTGGATGGTGCATTTAGTTGACATATTCCTCTTGAGCAAGCTGTGACACGTACTCCACTCTAATATTTTTCAATTTTTCACGCTTAATATTGATTGTCAACGTTCGTCTTTTCTTTGCACAACTCTTCATTCCACATATTTGCTTTGGATCCATTGTTGTTCACTTTGTAGTATACATCGACTAACGGGAGAAAAAAACACGGGAATATGCAATGCTCCACCCAGTACTTGTAGATATCTGTTATACACGAAAGAGATGCAGCAAAAAAGACAGTGCGCTACGATGATAAACAGCCTCTCTTGTCCATCTGGCTTTCTCGTATCTATAATTTTTTCTTGTGTCTAGAGAAAATTATTTGCTCGAAATTTTACTCGTATCTCGAAATGTTCGTAGGTCGAGGTACCACTCACCATTCACACTGACTAACGGGGGGAAAAACACTGACAAAGTGCTCGTAGAGACATTACATAAAGTTGCGACCAAAGACATTACACGAGGTAGTTTCAACCAGAAATACAGTGCCCATGATGTTTTTACGAGTAACCTTTCGCGTCCACTGTATGCTCGTATATCAAAATTTGTCTCATATCTCAAGATAAATTTGCACAAAATTCTACTCGTATCTCAAACTGCTCGTATGTCGAGGTACCACTGTATACAGATTGGGGAATACCGTACATTGGAATAATGTCTTTATACAAAGCTTTGGCTAGTTAATCCATCTGGTTGCTATGCAGGAAATATTTCAACCCATCTTGAAAAAGCATTTATGACAACCAAACAATATTTTTCACCTTCGATTTTATTTTATTCAATAAAAACCATATGGATTGTTTGAAATTGATATGTTGATCTAGGGAATTTACCAAGGTTTGGTTGTAAATTGCCTCGAGGATTAGGTGAAGCACAGATCAAACACGCTCTGCAATTTATTTTTTTTAATACAGGTTAAATCTATAAATTGTATAATGGCGTCTAACAAAAGATACCACAGATACCACGTTGGCTCAATATAGACGCCCATCTAAAAATGTTTTGGGTAAAATTGGTTTGCCTTATGTGCTTGCATATTTGCAATATAGCTCCTTTGTCGGTCCATCCTTTAAGTTCTAATTTGTTGACTTGTTTTTGCATTCTCTTCAAAGATTAATCTGTCAAAATGTCCTTTCATAATTTGTCTCTGCCATCTCAAGAAAAAGGCTTCTTGAGTTTTCCAAAATTCCTTTTTCTTCGATGATCAATCTACAAAAAGAATTTCCGTGGGTGAGATAGAGTGAGAGTGAAAGCGAGTGCGAGAGAGAGTGCGAGAGAGAGGGCGAGAGAGAGAGAGGGGACAGAGACAGACAGACAGAGACTAGGCAGGTTGAACGCTCTAAATTACCCCTGGCTGTGAGCGTGAGCGAAAATGGTTGTCCAGCTTGTTTTTGGTTGGCTGGCCATCAAGATAATCATTCTATCAGATAAGAAAGTGGAAAAGATTTAGGATTTTGGAATCGATCTCTGAAATTGCCAATAAGCCATTTGCAGGGATGACAGCGACAGATTATGGCAGAAATATTTTGTCATATTAAAGTTTAATGAAATGCGGCTGCAAGGTCCAAATTTTAAACTTGGTGTGTATGAACAAATAAGTTGCTCGGCGAAACGGGAATTTGGGAACATTGAGGGAATTGAATTGAAGGCCTGCAGAGCTTAATGACATAAATGAATAGGCATTCTCGAGTTGAACTGTCCCCCTAGACAGACTGGTCGGATAAGACCTATGGCATGTGTGAAGAATTGGCCTTCTCTGTGGTGTGGTCAATAGCTGATTTTGCTACTACTTTGACATTGTGTGGGCGTTGTCTTATCCCCTGCCTTCGCTCTCTGTTAAGTTGATTTATATCTACAAAATTGCGCCTACAAATTCCAAATTGCAAGAATTGTATCCACTTACTACACAGCCTACTGGTTTAGGGCATTGATGATTATGAAAGCGAATTGGACGATATTGATTTTGTTACTAGTTAAAATATAGAAAGAATTCACTGAAAATTCAAGTGGGTGTTCGAATCAGACAAATGTATTTACGCAGAACAGCCAATAGGCGGTGATTTGGTGTGTTTAGTCATGATACAAGATAAGGATTCCCAAATTTAAAGAATTCTGTTTTTGTTTGTCATTATATCTGAAACATTTTGTTTCCTGTTTTCTGGGTGTTATTTGTCTATAAAGTCATTTTACCTGACACTTCAGTCTAACAAGGGTCTTTGAGGGGCTAGAGCCTATCCCAGCTCAGTACGAGTATACCCTGGATTGACCAATTCCGCTCCGAAACACTTCGCCTGGATTTTTTCTGTTTACCCGGCACAGAATTTGAACCTTTGACACAGATCTTAATTACACACACACATATACACAAATCGACATTGCAATAAACAAGCAGTCTTCTGGTACGTTTTTAAAGTAAGTTGTCCTTTAATTCAATTGTTTGAGAATGATGCCATGTCATGATTGCTGCCCAATAGCACAATCAAATCAAATGGAATACAGTGGAAAAACAACTGCTACATTTAGAGTTTTAAAATGTTTCTAACACCAAAGCTCGAATGAGTCATGTCAAACAATTACACCCTATTTTCATTCAAGTTTTAACATAAATAGGTTACCAAATTATGATAAAGTGATTTATTTATCTAGTAAAAACCCACTAGGTACATTAGCTATGATTTCTAAGCTACGCAATTTGAATAACACTAGTAGCTTTTGGGTGACTCATATTTATCAGGAAAGGGTAGACTGATGCCACCATTCCCAACTACAAGCGGCAGGATTCCAGCGTTGGGAATGACATTCCAAGACAGCGTCAGCGTGATGTTCTTGTTGGCCCTGGTTGATAGACATCACCAATATAATTTATCAATTGTCAGGTTTTACACACAAACAAAATTGCAAACACTCAACAAAAAGCCATTTTGCCGTAGCCACTGCCTCTAGGTGTCTGTTGCCAGAAGAAAGGACGGTAATGTGTTAACCAAGGCGCAATCTCCTACTTTATTTTTTCAAATGCTTGACTTGAGTGCACTTGCAATGTCTGAGTATTGCAGTAGCACATTACTAAATGCTCGATATAACCATAAAAATAAACCTTGTTTATGTCTAGCTGTCAGCATTTATTCATACAAAATAAATACTTGAATTGTGTAGAAAGCATTCAGAAATCAATTTAAAAAACACGAAGTTCAATAACAATTAAAATTGTGCAGTGAAAATATTTTTGACTTGCAATAGTTGAAACTGGTAAGGTGCATTTCTGGAATCTCGTACTTTTGTGTGAAACTGGAGGCCAGCAAGATAAATTGCATTGGTCTAGTAAACTTTACTGTTTGAAAATATGGGTTGAGGTTCAGGTGAATCAACTAACGGCTTTGAATGGTTTCTTGGGTTACTTTTTCCCCAGAAAATTAACCCTTTTTTGCGCCAATTTTATGTTGGTAAATCAATGATAGCTCGTTTAAAGCACGATATTTTAAGACTGTTGCATTTGTATTGTTTGTAGTGGGTTGTGATCTGTTGACCTGCCTGCCGAACACAATCGTGAGAAAAAAACATTTGTAAACAAATAATTTCAGTGTTTTATGTGTACGGTCGTATCTCGACTTCCAAAATGAATTGGTTTCAGAAGTTTTTTCGTAAGTTGAAAATTTCGCAAGTAGTAGTGCTTGTAGTGCTATGTAAATTCTCTAATTTGTTCTACAGTCCTCACAAAACTACCAACTAAACCAGACATGGGCAAACTACAGCCCGCGGGGCCTTTTAATCCGGACCGTCGAAGTTGTCCAAATAATGTTTTTTTTTTCAAGATGGCTCTATCACGTGGAAGCCAGTGGCAGTAGCTCTGTCTCTGTCCACTCATTTGTTTTTTGTGTTTTACAGTTCCTCTATCTTTTTTTAAATTACATTTGAATATTTCTTAATACATTCATCTTTACTTTACTTTGTACTTTATGCTTTTTACTTTAATAATGAGTGATGAGTATGTTAATACTTTAGTCTTTTTTTCTGTTTATGTTTCATATTTACTGTTAACGGATGCAATTTTTTATATGTATCGTATCTTGTGCTGACCCGGCCCATCTGTCCAATTTTTGAAATCAATGTGGCCCCGGGCCGAAAACTTTGCCCACCCCCGAACTAAACCCTTGAAAAATCAAAAGACCAAAGTGTCCCAATTTTGTAGGAAAGATGTGAATATGCACAAGAATAAGAGTAAATTATCATAAATGTATTCAATATGTCATTAAAATGAATAATAAACATGCAAAATCTATTCATGTTGAAGCACAGGTGCACAAGTGTCAGGAAGCTAATTTCAGGCAACAGACAGAAAGCACACAAACATCTAATAAATATGAAATTAAGAATTCTGAACAACATTAGATTAACTTTTAATCTTTTTCATTAATGTTTTGATTTTTTGGCATCTAATTTTTCTAAGGGATGGTGGCTTGGTGTAGGATACTCACTTTATATTTATAATGGAACTTTCTATAGAACTGATTTGATTAATATTTTGATTGCTACAGTACTAGCTATACTGAAGGTTCTGTCAATAAGGGCTGGCGAGTGAGTGGTTCCCTTCAAAAATAGTGCACTCAACCAAAGAACCCTCACATACTCAACTCACCAACTCAATACCATTGACATGAACTCCCATCTCTGAACAGTCTTAGCCATTCTTCTTAAATCCTGGCTGTTACATGAACAAAATTGCAATCACAAAACTGCTACAAAAACGAGATCCAAGATGGCGGCCGGCACGGGTGTAGCGGCTCTATGCTCTCCTGTTTGGTGTTTTGTTTTCTCAATCTTATTGTAATTTACTAACATCTGCGACGGGTTTTTTTCCAAAGTCGCCAGGATTTAATTACTCTCGGGAAGAGATGTGATATATCCATTACAACAGACGGAGGCGGTGAAGGGGAAGAAAGCAAAAGCGCGGATGTCAGGCGGGCCTAGCTGCTAAGCTAAGGCAGCAACCACACAGAGCACCGCTTCTGAGTATTTTCTTGACCTACGCCAGATCCATCACCCACAAAATGGACAATTTGGAACTTCAGCTTGCTACCAACAGCTTTGTCGGGAACTGCAACATTATTTTCATCGCAGAAAAGTGGCTACACCTGCAAATCCCCGACCCGCGGTATCACTAGCTAGCCGGACGCTATTCCGAAATGATCATTCAAAAGAATTATCAGGGAAAAGCATGTACAGACTCACTTACGAACATTCAACTTATGAACAACAGTACATACGAACATGTCTGCAAATTGCGTTTATGTTGAAAAATGTTCGTAAGTTCGATTTTGCATTGCACGCCTTTTTCCGAGTTGTGCTTCTTTCCGCTGTTAAAACCGACGCCTGGTGCTGTGAGAGCTCAGCTCACCCAGCATCTACCTTCCTCTGCCCAGTTCGTTGCAGTGCAGTAGTGTGTGACATATCTCCAGTGCGCAAGGAAGCTTTTTCATTTTTATCATTAAATATCTCGTATATCCATTATTCAATATGGTTGGTGAAAAGCGAAAGGCGTCTAGTAAGGGAGGTGCAAGGAAGAGGCAAGCCATTTCATTTGAAACCAAAGTGGCAATAATAAAGAAGCTTGATGAGCATGAGAAAGTGGTGAGTGTTGTACGGGAATAAAACTTGAATCGTTCGACCATCAGTACCGTTTATAAACAGAAAGATCGAGCAGTAGGACCCAAATATTGAACGTTGCATAAAGGTTGAAAATCAATTTAATGATGCCATACAGTGCTACCGCATCATTTATAATGAAAAAAAGAGGAAAACTGTGCAATCGTCATTAGATAACTTCTTTTGGCTAGTTTCTAGTAAATCTCTCTCTTCATCTCTCTAATGTATGTATACAGTACTGTAGGTATTCTCTCCATTATATTAAATGTTTTTTTTTCGATACAAACCAATGCCGGTTACTTATACAAGCCTTAAACATACAAATGCACTTATATAAACCTTCAATATACTTATTTAGTCCTTAAACATAAATTATAAAACAAAAGATAGCACTGAATCAACTTCAATTTGAACAATTTCAACTTATGAACAATTTCAATTTATGAACAAGCGCTAAGTAGGGGAGCGTCTGTACATACACAATGAATGGTGCTGCAACAGTAGGATCATTAACACTCAATGTTCCCCGGATTTAGAGCTCTTGGCAGGACGGTGCAGGCTCTTCTATCTACCTAGAGCAGTGCTTCTCAAATAGTGGGGCGCGCCCCCCTTGGGGGGGGGGGGGGGGGGGGGGGTGCGATACCTGGAGGGGCGCGTGTAACCCTGGGGAACAGGGATTTTATTTGGCCGTACTAGTATAAAGTGTAATTGCGCATCCACTACAGTAGCTGGCAGTGGCGCTCTCATTTATTTTTTATTTCAGGCATTGATGCACTTAAAATCTTTTCTGTTGCAGACTTAAAACAAGATTTAATAAAGTTATTCTTTGTAAGTTTGACTATATTTCTTTCTTTTTTTCCTTTTATTTAATGTTAATAAGGATAAAATGTTGTACTTATAACAATTTTATAAAATGATTTTATTTATAGTCACGGTGGGAAGTGGGGGGGGGGGGGGGGCGAAGTTTTCTTCTTGCTAGGGGGGGCCTAACAGAAAATAATTGAGAAGCACTGACCTAGAGACTGTTTACATCCCACCGGATGCTAACATTAGCATGGCACTCCTGCTGGCGGCGGTAAGCAAACAGCAGCTTGACAACCCCGGTGAAGTCTTTATTGTCCCTGGTGACTGCAACAAAGCATGTTTAAAGACTGTGTTGCCTAAGTTTATCTAGTATGTGAAGTGTCACACAAGAAGATATAAAACTCTAGACCATGTTTATTCCGTGGCCGGTCTACATGCCGAAAGACAAGACCGTGCGTCGTTTATTCTAATATCAAACATGCTTATAGAGCCACATCCTTCCCTCACCTTGATGGATCAGACCATCTCTGCCTGTCCCTCACCCCCGCATACACCCCACTCCGGAGGCTAACAAGGCCACAAATAAAGATAATAAAAACATGGCCCGAGGACGCCCTTTCTCAGCTGCAGGACTGTTTTTCCCGCACCATTTGGGAACTTTTTAAACACCACAACCTCCAGGACTACACGGACACTGTACTTTCCTACATCAAAAACTGCACGGACAACGTCACTGTTAATAAACAGATACGTGTGTTTCCTAATCAAAAACCCTGGATGACCAGTGAGACCAGACTTCAGGTCAAGGGACAAGGTACAATACAGCGTTGCCAGAGCAGAGCTGAAGAGGGGCATTAAAAAGGCCAAGGCAGCATATCAAGGAAAATTGAGGAGCAAAGAGAAAAGATGAACAGATAAAACGCTAAACAAAATTATTTTGACCTCTATGAATGAAATTCAAGAACGTACGTATCATCCATAAAACGTGAAAAAACAAGGGTTTCTGAAAAAACAACATAAACAGGATCTTGGATTGGAAAAAATGCTTTATTTGTTCTAATTAAAATTATACGGATTTCGAAGGGGAGAGAGAGGGGGGGTGGGGGGCTTTTTGCACAGCAACGTTATCGGAACATAACACAAACAAATTTAAATAAACTTGGATTACGATGCAGACGCTCAAAAATAGGCTTAATGAAACCTAACACAAAACTTAATTCTGATTTTGTTTAACATTTTGATACCTTTCTTCTCCCGGCCGGTTTGGCTTTTTTTGCCCCGCCTCCACACTCTGTCAATATCGAGGGTTGTTTGAGTTTGTACGGATGCTCCCCTACTTACGAACGAGTTACGTTTCGAGCGATTGTTCATAAGTTGAATTTGTCCGTATGTTGATTCAGTGCTATTTTGTATTATAATTTATGTTAAAGGCCTATTTAAGTATATTGATGTTTCTATAAGTGCATTTGTACGTTTAAGGCTTGTATAAGTAACCAGCATTGGTTTGTAGTGAAGAAGAAGCACTACTCGGAAAAAGCAATACAAAATCTAACTTACAAAATTTTTTCGACAAACGCAATGTGCAGAAATGTTTGTATGTACCGTTGTTCAAAACTCAAATGTTCGTAAGTAGGGGAGCGTCTGTATTCCCTTCAAAATTTTCCCAAAATGATGCAAACAAATGTCCTCACAATAGGATAACGCATGACCACTTGCCAAAGACAAGTAGTATATACGCCATTCGCACTGACGAACGGAGGGAAAAAACACTGAAAAAAATGCAACGCCCAGGGGAACACAGAGACACTACACAGAGGGAGTTGCGACCAGAGACATTGCACAAGGGAGTTTTGGGGAGACAGTGCCCATGATGTTCTCATGAGCAGCATGTCGCGTCCGCTGTCTGCTCATATATCAAAATTTGTCTCGTATCTCAAGATATTTGCCCAAAATTTTACTCATATCTCGAATTGCTCGTATGTCGGGCCACTCCTATGTCGAGGTACCACTGTATTTATTTTTAGATTTTACAAATTGCTTTTTCATTTAAGTTGTTTAAAAAAAGGGAAAATCAGGAAAACATAATAACTATACATCTATAATATTCATTTGAACTTAACACAAACAGAAAGTCGGTACATGATTTAGTTTCTCGGGCTGCACAAAATGATGCAGCGGGCCAGATTCGGCCCCCGGGCCGCCATTTGATGCTTGTGATCTATTTCATATTTATTGATATAAATAGCTTTCGGGGGAGAAAAATATGTATATTACTTTTCTCTAATTTGCTTATTCTTGGTTTTAATTGTTGTAACAACTAGCCATGCAGTATGTATCCTATCTTATTTTAACATTCATCCAGTGATTTCACTGTCATTGGGTAGGTCAACAATATGGGGATGATTTGCAAATTAGATCTTGAATCATTAAGAAGTACTTGGCTTTTATTGATATCAAACATTAAATAAGAATGCAGGAATGGGATTTATTCAAACAATTAGGTAAATAGTAGCCAGCTGGTTTGGATAAATTAATTGATATTAAAATATGTATAATTTCCCTTGGCCTTGGGAGTAATGGAGTGTTTTCAGTGCACAAGACATTCCCTTACTGTCCTGGGCGGGGTGGAATATGCTTTGTCATGCGTCATATTGAGGACTACTAGGATATTTACAGATTGGATAAGAATTAAACAATGAATGTCAACTAGATGAGTTTGCTGTTTATAGCTTTAAAGGCATACAAATTGAGTGAAGTTAGACTTAAAACTATCAGGCTTGGCAGTGCAATTACAGGGTTTAATCAGCTAAATGTTATAGTAGAAATCTAATGATTGGCAAGGACAATCTTAAAAAGTGAGAAATCGACCGTCCAAAGAAGCTTCAAATCCTCTAACTAAGAAACAGATTATATTTGTCGTTTTTGGGGGTTTGACAAACTGTGGTGGTGCATGGGTTATAAATTACTTAGGGAGTGTGGCTCCCATTTCAAAAACAAATTCGGGGCGGATTCGGAAATTAGCTCTATTTTGCACTAGACGATTGAAATTGAGCGGGCCTTTAATGGCATTATTTCTTCCAAATTATGAAACATCAATCTCTGAGTAATGCAAAATCCTTTACATAGACGGGTTAATATTATTTAATTGCAAAACATGATCGTACAGGGTACAATATATTGATCTATATACGAATACTAAAGCTTAAGAAGCAGCGCTATTACCACCTCATTTCTATGCACAAACAGCTGAACTGATAACATTAACAAATGTGTACAATTTTAAAGACTGTGTGGATATTATCAAGTCAAATGACAGTGAGAAGTAATGTCTATTCATTGTAGATGTTTCTTTAAATGGGTTAAAATTTCCAAAAAAAATTATTTACTAGACCAATATTCACTTCGCAATGTGAATTAGATAACAAATTAATTGGACAAATTAAACTTGATACATTAAAAGGTTAGAATCAAGTAAATAATATAAAGAATTGATCACTGACTTACTTAAGAGTTAGATAATGAATAACCAACTTAATACACTTGAGGATGCAAGGAGTCAGAGGTTAAGAAACTGGTATAATTGTTTCTATCAGATGAGGTAAATATTTTCTAATCAAAAGGTTTAGACTTGAAAAATAATGTGAGTTTTCGAGCCTGTGTTAAGTGTGGAAAAGTCAACAAATTTGCTAACTCACAAATTTAAATTACCATATTTACTTACATATAGGCCTCCCGCACGTATCAGCAATTTCTCGCATATGATTCCCAATCTTCACCTCCATATTCATGGTTTTAATGGAGTACAAATGTGTCTTTGAAGGGAAAATCTTAAGAAAAATCACCACAAGTGGTATTTCTGAGATATAGTAATACCTTGAATATCGCGGCTTCAATGATCTTTTTTTTCTGGGGGAATTTGTTTTTGTTAATTAATTTTTTCATAGTTCAAAGTTCATAAAAAATTAAAATTCCACGCTGAAACCCTTGTCCTCCGCGAGCTACTAGGACTCAGCACTAAAGTGATTTTTTTTTAGATACGTATGTTTTTTTCTTGAATTTCATTAGACATCAAAATAAATTTTGTTTAGCATGTTAACTGTTTATCTTTCCTCTATTTTGAAATAAATGACCGTATTGGCCACATTTGCTTGAGTCACGACATCACAACGCATTGGCGCCGTGATGTCATCTTGTCATGGCGTCGTCCACTTGTAAATCGTACCGTCGATTCAGTCAACAACATTTGTCCAACAAAAGCGGCTCATATGCGAGTAAATACGGTATAGGAATAAATGGGGCCTGATATCGGGAGACCTTGACAAAAGCCCAAGTAATATTTTTTTTCTTTTTTTTTCTCTGCCATTCAAATTGATTCTTTGCCAGGGTCATAAATGGCCAGATTTTGGCTTGGGTGTATGAGTTGCTGCAGAATCTAAAGTTCAAATTGGTTATTGAACTTAATTCATTACCCACAGGAGGACAAATGGTTAGATCTATTAATTGCAAAAAGAGGATTAATATCCTTAGTGTAATTTGGGAAAATGTGTCGATCAGTCTTGCAAATTCAATGGTGATGAAAAGTCATTTGCTAAGATTTAAACATTTCTCATCTCAACTCATTTTCTGAACTGCTTTATCCTCATTAAGGTCACGGGGGGTGCTGCGGCCTGACCCCGGGCCTGAGGCGGGGGCCACACTGTATCGGTGGCCAGCCGATCGCAGGACACAAGATGGACAACCAAGAACACTCTCGCTTATACCTAGGGGCAATTGAGAGTGTCCATCCAGCCTACCATGCATGTTTTTGGAATGTGGGAGGAAACCGGAGTACCCGGGAAATCCACCCTGGCGGAGCAAGGGGACATGTATGTGTGCAATGTTTGGTGATCAATGTTGCTCCTTTATTCCCAACGACACGGCACCCGATGGCTCCCTAACCAGAGCCGAGAAGGCCTGCAGACCCTAAACCAGAATATGAACAGGCATTCTGGATTGGAATCGTCCGCCTGGACAGACCGGTGGGATAACACAACCAGTTGGAAGAATTGGCCTTATCAGTGATGATCTCAATGGCTGTTTTTGCTACTGCTTTGACATTATGTGGGCTTTGTCTTATCCCCTGCATGCACTTTGTTAAGTTGATTTATAACCACGGCAATTGTGCTTACACATTTTAAATTGCAAGAATTGTATCCACTTAATACACGGCTACTGATGAGGGCATTGATATCCATGATTATGATGAATATGTAGGTGAATTAGATGAGATTGATTTTGTTCTTGCTTTTTCCGACCTAATCTGCAATTTAGGGGGTTTTGGGTAAAGATCAGACCTGCACATTCCCTCCTAGTGGAATGATCTCATCTCATCTCATTTTCTGAACCGCTTTATCCTTCTTAGGGTCGTGGGGGGTGCTGGAGCCAATTCCAGCTGTCTCCAGGCCACAGGCGGGGGAATTTCTGAATCGGTTGGCCAGCCGATCGCAGAACAAAAAATTTATTGGAGATGGACAACCATGCACACTCACACCCATACCTAAGGTAATTTAGAGAGTCCAATGAGCCGACCATGCATGTTTTGGGGAAGAAACCGGAAATGCAAACTCCACACAGATGGACATGACCTGGATTTGAACCCAGAACCTCAGAGCTGTGAGGTTGACGCGCTAATCACTTGCCCAACCGCGCCGCTGGTGGAATTGTATTTGTCATAAAAATTGGTTATTAAAATATATGCGTGATGGCAGTAGATTGAATGCAAATATATAATAAAAAGGGAGAATGTCAGGATTTTATTTTTTTATTTTATTTGCTTGCAACTGTGAATAGGCTTTGATTAACTATTGATCTTGCTCAGCTCTTCATTATTAGTATCACTATGCACCCAAACAAAATTCAAACAACATTTATTTTGACAACTATGAATGAAATTCAAGAAAAAAATTGAATACAATCTTGCATAAACCACGAAAAAACTCGGGGCACAGCCATCTTACCAGGGCGCTGATGTATAAACTTGATTTGCTGATTTTTAAATAAAACAAAATGCCACTTAGATTGTTATACATTTCCTGTTTTCCGTTTTCATTAAAAGGCAGGTTTTAGCCTTTTCGTTCAGGCACCTGCTGTTCACAAACGCTCTCCATCTAATCCAGGGGTGGGCAAACTATTCCACAAAGGCCCACCGCAGTGGGTGCATGTTTTCATTCCAACCCATAAAGAGAACAGCTTTTTCCCAATATGGTGTCCTACAATTGCATCAGTGGATTGCAATCAGGTGCTTCTTGTTTTCTACAGAATTATCATTGGCCAAATTGCGCTGGATCGGTTGGAACAAAAACCTGCACCCACAGTGCCCCTTGAGGACCGGTTTGCCCACCCCTGATCTAGCCTCTCTGAGCTTGAGCTGTTTTGCCAGGAAGATTGGGCAACAATTTAAATTTGTAAAAATAACAGCTAGAATGATATCATATTGTGTGAATCATTTCACACATAGCACTGGAGTATAAGTTCCACCCCCAGCAAAACTATTAAAAAGAAAAACTGCGACTTCTAGTCCAGAAAATATGGTAACCACTTCAGCTCGCTAAGAACTAATGATTGTCTCCTCTGAAGTCTGTGCGTGTAAAAGGTGACAGCTTGAACTTGAAAACTTGGAGGTTTACAACATTTATAAAAAATGGAAAACAATTGTACAACTGACACCACATAGGTGAGAGTCAGCCGTCACGTCGCAGCTTCAGTTTATCATGGTGTTTTATATAAAGAATCCAAATATTCACAAAGATGTTAATATTCCCGAAGATGTCAATATTCCCGAAGATGTCAATATTCCCGAAGATGTCAATATTCCCAAAGATGTCAATATTCCCAAAGATGTCAATATTCCAAAAGATGTCAATATTCCCAAAGATGTCAATATTCCCAAAGATGTCAATATTCCCAAAGATGTCAATATTCCCGAAGATGTCAATATTCCCAAAGATGTCTATATTCACAAAGATGTCAATATTCCCAAAGATGTCAATATTCACAAAGATGTCAATATTCACAAAGATGTCAATATTCACAAAGATGTCAATATTCACAAAAATGTCAATATTCACAAAGATGTCAATATTCACAAAGATGTCAATATTCACAAAGATGTCAATATTCACAAAGATGTCAATATTCACAAAGATGTCAATATTCACAAAGATGTCAATATTCACAAAGATGTCAATATTCACAAAGATGTCAATATTCACAAAGATGTCAATATTCACAAAGATGTCAATATTCACGCTGAAACATGCAAGAGGACCACTCTACTCAGCACCGAAGAAAAAAAATTCTCCCGTAAAGAATCCCGTCATGGAAGAAGAATTTTGCGCTGGATCATAAAGAACACTGTGCAAGATGACATTATGCCTTATTTTTTTTCCTTTGGATTTGATTTTGCATCACGCACATCACCTCGGAGGGAGGTGCCGTTTTGCCTTTTGTTTGGAGTGAATATCGTACCGCGCATATAAACTTGTAGCGGAAGATTATGTCATGCCTATTACTACCTTTGTGAGAGATTTGGATCACCCTTGCAAATGCCCCCTAAGGCAATATAGGCATTCAATGAGCCCAAGAAAAAAACAAAAATGATGACTATGAACAAAAAAGTTAAAGTAAATTTGTAGAAATACTGAAGTTGGGACATAATTACTATGTCCATGTAGCATTACAGTATAAATCAACACACTGCTTGAAAACCACTTAACGCCCCAAACTAATGAGGACCACATCAAATGATGCAATCAGGGAGTGAGGAAGAGAGAAATTCGAGAGGGCATGCCGTTTGTGACAAAGGGTCCAGGACATTGATGACAACATACAGTTCGGCAAACAAGTATTTAGTCACCTACTTGAAAAGATTACAAAGGCCTAGTGGGGTAGACCTGCCAACTGGCTTAATAATTGTTTGTTCATGTCGAGCCAATGTGGCCAAACTGGTTTTACAATTGTTTGTTAGGACAGTGGAATGTAGGATAAGCCAACTAGTTGGCCTTGCAATTGTTTGTTCGCACCATGAATTGGAAGATAGCTAACTAGCTGGCCTTGCCATTGTTTCCTTGTATTGTGGAATATGGCCAACTCGCTTTGGAACTGTTTGTTCGAAACGCGCAATATAAGATAGGCTGCAGCAGTTTGTGTGAGCTTTTAAAATATCGTGTTTGAATACAACTTAAACCTGCTAATGTCTAACCATATTAGCCCAAAGTTTTGTTTACATAAACTCTGTCATGCATCACTGTTTTAGAAATACATCACTGTTTTAGAAATATTAACCTGAGTTCCTATATAAAGACTGACCTAGTGTTGAGTCAGAGAGAATTGCGAGGAAGGCAGGCTGTGAGAGGTTCACAGCTGTCGGGGCATTCTCCAACCATCCTGCAGTCCGGTAATAAACCTATTTCCTCTTTAAATTGATCTCACTCTTTCTTAACCTGCTCCTGAAGTTGTATTTTCAGACCTATCAGGCCTGTAATTGTCAACATTTGGGGGCTGTTTTTCTGCAAAGGGACCAGGACGACTGATCTGTATAAATGAAAGAATGAATGGGGCCATGTATCGAGAGATTTTGAGTGAAAATCTCCTTCCATCAGCAAGGACATTGAATATAAGACGTGGCTGGGTCTTTCAGCATAACAATGATCCCAAACACAAAGCCAGGGCAACAAAGGAGTGGCTTCTTTAGAAGCATTTCAAGATTCTGGAGTGGCCTAGCCAGTCTCCAGATCTCAACCCCATAGAAAATCTGTGGAGGGAGTTGGAAGTCTGTGTCGCCCATCGACAGCGCAAAACATCACTGCTCTAGAGGAGATCTACATTGAGGAAAGGGCCAAAATACCAGCAACAGTGTGAAAAGCTTGTGAAGAGTTACAGAAAACGTTTGGCCTCCGTTATTGCCAACAATGGGTATATAACAAAGTATTGAGATGATAATGAATGTATTCAAGATATTAATACATTAGTCTTTACATATGCATATAAACAATAATAATAAATATACTTCCTGATAATTGTATACTTGTGTATTCGTATTTTGTATTGATGCAAAAACATGTAGTCTTATTAATAATAGAGGTGATCCTACTTCACATTTTTTTAAATCTTTGCGGCCACATCTGAGCTACATTATCTGCAAAATTCGAGAGAAGTGTAATGCTAAATGTTAGCGGCAAATATTTCAAAATAAGAGCATGCCATGTAACAAAATACAATTACTCATTTATTTAAGATTCAAGAGTAAAATAGTGTTCAAATGATAGCTTAAGCATTGCTATGTTGAGGCTTACGGTGAAAGAATCTACTAATACTCTAGCTTGCTATGAACGAACAGTAGCCTTCTAAAAACCGCAATCTGCTGTTAAGACTTCAAACATTAAACTCGCTGGTTTACAGCATTTAAACAATGCAAACATGGGAAAAGGTTTACAAGTGAGGTCACACACTTGGGGGTGGGAGGGTCAACTTTATGAACCGGCTGCACAGCTCAGTCATTGGCGAGCGCACATTTCAGAATAAGATCACATTATTTTCATCAGAAATGCAGATGTCTTCAATTACTCTCACTTATTTCGGATTCAACACGTAGATAGCTTTCAAGTGACCGTCATTAAAAAAAAAAAAAACTAAAATTACTCAATTATTTGACTTCAAACTTGGTATCATGCACAATTGTCAGGACAAGATGACAGTCATTTTGGATCGTATCGATACTTTTGATGGGCTCTAATAAAGCAGAGACAAAAATTATATTAGGGTTTTCACCTGTTCCATATTTAACGCAATCCTAGATTTTAAATGATGTGTTTGATTGATTTTTAAAAATATTTTGTTATTATTTTAAATAGTTTGTGCATTTTATCAATTGCCATTTCAATGTGTGGTTTATGAGAATGACCTGTCACATTAGTGGTTAAATTGGTTCAGATATTTTTTTACAATATAACATCCGCAATTGTTTTTGACACAATAAATTTCCCACTAAAATTTACTATTATTTAGATCTAAAGAGATCAGTGAAATGTCCACAGAGATGACTTTGTCAACCGTACCTGAGACCGTTCCCATCATCGAAGAAGAAGTATTTTGATTTTGTGTCTCTCAGGTTCAGTTTGTTGTTTTCACCTCGAAGGACAATCTTATCCCAGAGCATTACCTGGTTTAAAGCCTGACATACCACATGCACACAAACAAACAAAAAATATGATTAGTAATTTGAGAAAAAATATGATTAGTAATTTGAGAATCGTGTGACACAACGGCACAGTCATTTTTTAAATGGATCCAGGAAAGTTATATTTTCATTGCGAAACAGTAATAGACAAAGTTAATTTAACCACTCAGGTTTATAATTTCCTTCTCAGTTTTCATTATTTAGTTTTTATGACTGAATTAACAGCCCCCTCAAATTACTCAGCCTTTAATTTGTAAAATAATTTGACAACGAAACAATGTACCCGTATGTAAAAAATATACTAGTTTGTGGCAACACTAATTTTCCAGCATTACCTTTTTAATTTTTTGTTTAGTTTTACCTTTTATGTGTGCCTCACAGGTTACCACTGAAATACTCTGACTATAACAGACGTCATCGAAGAAAATAGTGCTCCAGCGTCCATAAGAATTCCCTACAGATGCTTAATATTTTTTGCTATCTAGATTAGTTCCGAGTCGCCCGTCACATAATCACACACGCAATTTGTTGAAAGGGGTGTGTTATAACAAATAAGTGTGGCAGTCAGTCATTGAGGTCATCTTTATTTAGGGAGGTAGCCAGGGACTGTTGAACATGCATTTATCCTGGAAAGCCTGAAGGAAATGGGTATTTCAACACATCGTTCAGAAGAAAAGAATACATGGATTAAATTGTTGATCGAAGACGGAAACCTTAGAGATGTACAGCTAAAATGATCTCTAATGCCTTAAATGGGGGCGCAAAACCAAATACATGGCAGAAAATGGAAGACAACGATTTAAATAGACTTCAATATAACATGAATAGCAAAATGATCAGTTTGAGGATGATCAAAGACGAGTCGAGACCGTGTCGCTGGGTTTTCTGGCAGCCGATTGACAATTCCTGCCATTCTGAAAGCTCGAACCACAGTTGAAACTGACATATCAGCCCAGGCATTCAGTACCCAATGGCAGATAGTGGTGGTGTATGGTGTCCAGCGCTGTCTCCCGGTCTTGGCGAATTTATGCTCGCCTTCTGTTCATCCACTGCTCTCATGCGGTTCGCAGTCTAGCTTTGAAAGCTCTGTTAACACCAATATCTAGCGGCTGGATTTTTTTGTCTATCCACCTGGAATGAAGGCTGAATTAGCAAGCTTCACTTGTTTCTGATATAATCGGTATGTAAGGGAATGTGTGAAAAAAGCCGCCCGGTCTCTTCACATAAATCTATCTCAACCACTCATCTTTTCTTCATCCATCCATTCTTCGAGTTAGCTTTGATGACGACGCCGGCTGGAAATGTTTTTTTGGCAAAGTCTTCCTCTTGAAAATAACCATGGGTGGAAGTTTCTGGCCATTGGCCTAGCAGTAAAGACCGATTTATTATTCCCTGTGGTGCGAATATTCACCGTACAAGCACCCATTTTATCCAGTGCGGTTCACAGGAATATCAAAGGTGAGTGGAACCTCGTCGATATTGATGCTATGTTCTGGCCGGATAATTTTTTCAGTAATCCTGTTGATGCAGTAAGTGGAAAGTGGCCAACTTTTTGACAGTCGGATGGCAGTTGCCGAGAAATGGAGGTTCGTGTGCGGATGGAGAACTTTTCCTAAATCGAAAGCACCAGGAAGGACTGCCTCTGAATTCATTGTTAAGTTCACATGCTAGCGCTGTTGTCTTCATTAAAATAGTGATTGTACTAACACTTCTACTAGCTGCTCTCCATTCAGTTCACGTGCTAGCGCTGTTGCCTTCATTAAAATAGTGATTGTACTAACACTTCTGCTTGCTGCTCTCTGTTCAACAAGCCACTGTTCAAATTTCTCCTCTAACTGTGGCAATCTCGCTTTGTTCCCACGGAAACTCTGTTTGAAGAGATGGACTCAAGATGGCGGCGCGCACGGGTGCAGCGGCTCACTGCTCTCCAGTTCGTTCGCTTTTCTACAGTCGCCAAGACCTAATCACTGTCGGAAGGAAAGGCAAGAAACCTAAATGGCAATACGATGCAGACCATACTACCTACCTAGGGAGCTAACGGTCGTCATAGTAACGGCTATCTACATACCTCCAAATGCTAACGTCAACACGGCTCTCGACTTACTGCTAACGGCTGTAAATAAACAACAGCTCGACCACCCTGATGGAGTCTTTATTGTCGCTGGTGACTTCAACAAAGCAAGTTTAAAGACTGTCCTACCTAAGTTCATCCAATATGTCAAATGCAATACAAGACAAGACAAAATTCTCGACCATGTCTACTCGAACATCAAACATGCCTATAAAGCTGATCCTCTCCCACATCTAGCTGGATCAGACCATCTTTGTATATCTCTAACCCCTGCGTACAACACACTCCGAACGCAGACAAAGCCAAAAATAAAGTCAATAAAAACTTGGCCCGAGAACGCTCTTTCTAAACTGCAGGACTGCTTTTCCCGCACCAACTGGGAACTTTTTGAACACAACGACCTCCTGGACTAAACAGAAAATGTACTCTCCTACATCAGAAACGGCATTGACAACGTCACTACAAACAAACGGATACGAGCTTTTCCAAATCAAAAACCCTGGATGACCAAAGAGACACAAGCACTTATCAAATGCCGTAACACCGCCTACAGATCGGGGGACAAAAGAAAGTATAGAGCTGCCAGAGCTGAGCTGAAAAGGGGCATAAAGAAGGCCAAGGCAGCATATACTAAGAAAATCGAAGAGCACTTCAAAGAAAACAACCCAAAGAAGATGTGGCAGGGAATACGACATATCACTAACTACAAGAACAATTCCATGTCTGTAAACGCGAATGTCTCACTAGCGGAGGAACTGAACCATTTCTTTGCCCGCTTTGAATCTGACAAATCAAACCAAGTATCAACACTCCCACCACCACCCTGCGACAATACACTGGAGTTTCAGGAACAGGAAGTGAGACTGGAAATGCAGTCTGTGAACACCAGGAAGGCTGCTGGTCCAGACGGAATACCTGGCAAAGTGCTCAAAGCCTGTGCTGAACAGCTGGCAGGAGTCTTCACGGACATTTTCAATCGGTCCTTGCAACAATCCATCGTTCCTGCCTGCCTAAAATCTTCCACCATCATTCCTGTCCCCAAAAAGCCAACCATCGGCAGCTTGAACGATTACAGGCCTGTTGCTCTCACGCCTGTGATCATGAAGTGCTTTGAAAAGTTGGTGGCCCGACACATCAGAAAGACAATTCCCCCCTCAGTTGACCCGCACCAGTTTGCTTATAGGGAAAACAGGTCCACTGAGGATGCTATCGCCGTGGCTCTTCACACAGCACTGAGCCACCTGGAGCACCAGGGGAACTATGTGAGGATGCTTTTCATAGACTATAGCTCAGCCTTCAACACCATCAAGCCGGACATCCTGAAGGACAAACTCTACCACCTTGGACTATCCTCTTCAATCTGCTGCTGGATAAAGAACTTCTTGACTGGTCGACCACAAACTGTCAGAATGGGTCCACACCTCTCTTCCTCCATCACACTAAACACAGGCTCACCACAAGGCTGTGTACTGAGTCCTCTCCTGTACTCCCTGTACACATACGACTGCACACCAGCCCACCAGTCAAACTCTATCATCAAATTCGCCGATGACACCACTGTGATCGGACTCATCTCAGGCGGGGATGAGTCAGCTTACAGAGACGAGGTCGACAAACTGTCTTCTTGGTGCTCGGCGAACAATCTTACACTGAATACCGCAAAGACTAAAGAAATAATCTTGGACTTTCGCAAGCGCAGCACAGACCTGGCCCCACTCCTCATTAACGGAGTATGTGTAGACAGGGTCCAATCGTTCAAATTCCTGGGAGTCCACGTCACGGATAGGCTCTCCTGGTCCACAAACACCACAGTGTTAGTGAAGAAGGCCCAGAAACGACTCCACTTCCTCAGGGTACTGAGAAGGGACAAGTTGGACACCAAGCTTCTGGCAACCTTCTACAGAGCCACTGTGGAGAGCATCCTGACTCACGGCATTACAGTGTGGTATAACAGAAGCACGGCAGCAGACAAAAAAGCCATACAGAGAGTGATAAACACTGCCCAGAAGATCGTCGGCTGCTCTCTGCCATCGCTAGAAGACATTGCCAACCCCCGATACCTCAGAAGAGCCGGGTCCATTGTTGGAGACCCATACCACCCTGGACACGGCCTGTTCCAGTTACTTCCATCTGGCAGACGCTACAGGTCCTACAAAGCACGGACAAACAGGCTCAAGGACAGCTTCTTCCCAACAGCCATCAGGTCTCTGAACCTGCAGCAACACGTGACGTGACGACTACACATATCCCTACTATGAAATTAAGTCAAGTCGAATTGAAGTAACAGGAAGGTCGTTTGGTGCAGATCTACCTTCCACAGGATGACTGAGGGAGGGTAAGTATAAAGACTGAGAGGTAAGTGATCCATCTTATTCTTGTTGGCATCGGTTAGGCAACTTGTAGTCGCCGGAAAATGGCGCTCAAGGCGGAGAGCTAACAAGTATGAATATGTCATAAATAAATGTCATAAATGTGTCTGGCCTGGGAAGACGAACTTGTGGAGAAGCACTATACAATTTCGTCATACGCTGCTGAGGGTATAATGACTACTAGGCTTTTTGTCAAGTCAATGATGACGACAATGCCTATGTCTGATTTTCATTTTTCATTTAGTGTTCAATGTTAGTCTCGCTGCTGCTCTATTCCCCTGTTCTACTGCGTGACTGATTTCCTTGAGTTTAAAGTCAGCATTGCATGCATGTCTCTTAATTTGAGCCATTTCAGGTTCTTTACACAAACACAAATGAAAATAAAACGGTGTTTTATGTATCCCAGAATTTATCGCGCAGTACTTCTTCTACGAGGAAAATGGAGTCCGCGGCTGATTACTGTAGTTGCACCTGTTGCAGGTCAATCAAAATTGATCATATATAAGGTGCACCGGCTTATAAGGTGCACGCAGCTTTTGAAAAAATGTAAGGCTTTTATGTACAGTTATAGTGCGGAAAAATATGGTAAATGATATGTGGAATGTCCCTAAAGAATCCTGGAATGGAATAACAGCTGGAAAGTTCCACAAGTTGCCATACAGATATGAGGCAGATAAATACACTGCTCACAAAAATTAAACAAACTTTGTTAATTGAGCCTATCAAAGAACAAATTAAACCTGTCGGATAATTGTCTGGTTGCAAATATCATTGTTAATCACTTTCAGATGTATTGGTGTCCATGGAAATAACAGGTGCACTACAGTGACAACAATCAGAAAAACCCACAAAATAGGACTGGTTCTACATAAGGAGGTTTTTTGATTGGTTAATGCCCTCTAGGCTAGATTTGTTTCACGTAATCAGGCCAGATTAAAAAGCCTAACGGGGCGTACATGGCCCACGTGCCGTAACTTGAAAAACTACACGCCAATACAAGCGAAAACTGGGGCGGGGCGAGCGTGCGAATAGCATGTACACACATGCCAATAGATCTGCCGGGAGCGAGCAACATTCAGATAATAATGCACTTTTACATTGTCAATGCAATTACAAGTTCACTCTTTCTCTCGTGATAATTTTGAGCGCGACAGATTACCTGGTTGTTCGCTTTCAACAGTTAACTCTCTGTCTCGCTCCCTCTCTCTCCCTTTCATAAGAGGGAGCGAACCCGGTGACCAAAAGACTTGCGACCAAACGTCCGGTCACGGTTTATCACGCAGGACAGTGACTTTCCGTGTGGAACTGATTGACGAAGATTTAGTCAGCCAGTTAAACAAAAAGGCGGAGTACTTTAATTTATATTCACTAGCACTGGATGAAAGCAACGACATTAAAGACACTGTTCAGCTCCTAATTTTTATCCGAGGGATAAATGGCAGTTTTGAGATAACGGAGGAACTTTTGAGCATGGAATTGCTGAAGGAGAAAATGCGAGGAGAGGACTTATATGAAAAGGTGTCTGGGGTCACCGAGAATGAAGCTGCCTTGGAATAAACTTGCCAGTGTCACCAAGGATGGATCGCCAAATTTAACTGGGAAAAATGTCAGGCTGCTGAAGAGAATCCAAGATAGTGAAGGAAGAAAACATCAACCAGGTTATTTTTCTTCACTGCATCGTTCATCAACAATCTCTGTGTAAATCTGTATTGCAACTTAATCCTGTCGTGGATCCAGTTGTAAAACTTGTTAACTTCATACAAGCAAGGGGACTTAACCACCGTCAGTTCATTCCTTTCCTAGAAGAATCCAATGCGGATCACCAGGACTTACTTTACCACTCTTGTGTCCGTTGGTTAAGTTAGGGGAAAGTGTGCCAACGAGTGTGGAAGCTCAAAGAGGAAATTGGTTCGTTTTTGGAGTTAATGGTGAAATCTGACGAATTCCCTGAGCTGAGTGATGAGGACTGGCTTTGTGACTTTGCGTTTGCCGTGGACATATTGTCACATATGAATGAGCTGAATGTTAAGCTGCAGGGGGAAAATCAGCTTGTGCACGACATGTACACAAATGTGAGAGCCATCACATCCAAGTTGATATTATCCTCCAGGCAAATTTCAAACAAATATTTCGCTGATTTCCCCAGACTGGCCCTGTAGAAGGCCCGAGACGTGAAGAAATACTGCAAATCATTGGACGACATACACAGGATTTTGTCATCGTTTCACTGATTTGGAAAAAATCACTTCAGCTGGTATCCTGTCCCCTGTCACAAAACAGCACCAAATGAGCTGCAATTGGAGCTGATCGATCTTCAGTTTGACTCCATCTCAAAAGAGAAGTTCAAATCTCTTAAACTAAAAGACTTTTACGCTTCACCTAATGAAGCCACGTTTCCAAACCTCCGGAGGACAGCACGGAAATTGCTGGCATTGTTTGGCTCGACTTATGTGTGTGAGCAGACTTTCTGCGTCATGAACTTGAATAAACCCCATCACAGATCCCGGTTAACTGACCAACACCTCAGATCTCTTTTCAGAATTGCCACCACAAAACTTAACTCCAGATTTAGATGGCAAAAAAGGAGAACAACAACACAGTTCCGACTGAAATGTGAGTTTCTTTACTGCTTTCTTTCGTTAAATAATATGTTCTTAATGTTAAGTAAATTGGAAAATACATTTTCCCCTTCAATTGTGCCTTTTTTCTTACAAGTCAATCCACAGGTTTGATAAATTACATAGCGTGTCGAAATGCTTCTGGCCCGTCTGTCAAATTTTAGTATCAATTATGGCCACTCCTGGCCTAGGAAATGGTGAACTAACTGCCATCAGGTTTGCAATTAAATCCTTGAATCCATAGTCCGACCCCACCACTGGTCCAGTAGGTCCTCCCACTTCACGAAAACTCTTGCTTCATGTGGCAAGTGTATGCAGGCAATACCTGGAGGATGAGCACAACAACTGAATGGTCTTTAAGATGCCCTGAATTAAACCCAATGGAACATCTGTGGGACAATGTTTCCATCCAATAGTCACTACCATGTTGTCTATAGACTGTACAACAGCTAAGGAATGCGCTCAATTCTGGGAGGAAATTCCAGAAGACACCATCCGTCAACTCTTTAGAAGCTTTCCGTTACGTTGTCAAGCACGCATGCAAGCTTGTGTGTGCCAAACAAGATACTGAAAGGGATCTTGAGTTGCAGGACATTACATTTTTGAAAAAAAATACCCTGGTAGGGTCACCCGTGGGAAACTGGTCTGAGGTGAGGGACCAGACAAAGATTGGCTCAGATTACCTCTTATGATAAGAAAAACCATTGAACGACGTATTCCCTTGCCTGTACCTGGGTCAACGGGACCCCACTCTGGAGCCAGGCCTGGAGGGGAGGATGGAATGGTGAGACTCTCGAGGGGGGTTGCCCGAACTACAAAGCTAACCATCCGTTAGCAAAGATGTTAAATTGTGTTCGATCCATGGCTTGAGTCCATTTTTCAAGCATTCACACCCACATTGTATCGTCATTCACGTCAAGCATTTCCTCTGTATAGCTCTAATATGTTGTTTCTTTGAGTATCGAGAGTTTTTGTGGGTTCAAAGCGCTGCAAGCACACGGAAGTCAAAAGCCTTGCCACTCCCTTGGATGTTTTGAATGGATTTGCCGTAATGCTTGGAATGCGCAGGGAGGCTGTTTTAAGGGTGAACGTGCACTGGGTTGATCACAATAAGTAGCGTGCCGGCAAGAAATAAAACCCGTCATTCAAGCGGTCAGGGCCATAAAAAAATGAACATCGACCGATTGGCCGGATCAACCATTTTAGAGAAAATATTAGACTTTTAATTGCGACCTGAAGGTGTGAATATACAGTACCTGCCTAATTGCAGTCTGAAGAGTATCATGAATGTTGGGTCTTGTTACTTTCCTGAGAACTGCAGTTGTGGTCAAAAGTTTACATGAACTTGTGAAGAAAATAATGTCATGGTCATGGACGTTTGGTCGCCGGTCTTTTAGTCGTCGGACGCATGGTCGCCGGATGTTTGGCCGCCCGGACATTTGGTCGCCGGTCTTTTGGTCTCCGGACGTTTGGTCCCCGTTGGTCGCCGGTCTTTTGGTCGCCAGTCAAATGGTGACAGAGTTTACTGTTGAAAAAAGCTCTCAAAAATATATTCATGAGTTTAATATCTAAATATCTACTGTTGATTCATGAGAGTTTAATATCTAAGTCCTGTTAAAACCAGCTCTCAAAATTATATTCATGAGTTTAATATCTAAGTACTGTTGAAACCAGCTCTCAAAATTATATTCATGAGAGTTTAATATCTAATATCAAAATATTGAGTGCTCTTATTGATATTTTGATATTAGATATTAAACTCTCATGAATATAATTTTGAGAGCTGGTTTTAACAGTACTTAGATATCTCTAAACTCTCATGAAAAAGACCGGGAACCAATGGGGACCAAAGTCCGGCGACCAAATGTCCGGCGACCAAACATCTGGCGACCAAACGTCCGGCAACCAAACATCTGGCGACCAAATGTTTGAGTACCTGTCATGGCTGTCTTGAGTTTCTAGTTATTTCTTCAACTCTGATTTTTCTCTGATGGTGTGATTGGAACAGAGTTCTTTGTCACAAAAATATACATGAAATTTGGTTCTTTTAATACTTTATTATGGGTTAATAGGAAAATGTGAAGAAATCTGGTGGGTCAAAAATATACATACAGCGAATTAGCAATTTTGGTGACTTAGAGAGTTGTGTCAGGGAAATGAGCTTCCTAGCATGTCCTTCTAACTTCTTGTGAGTGATTATGAGTGACTACAGCTGGTGACTTCTCTGAGGCCATTTAAATAGGGCTCATTGGATGCAAACGCAACAATGGGAAAGTCAAAGCTTAGCATGGATCTGAAAAGGTGAATCCTTGACTTGAACAAGTCAGGAAAGTCACTTGGAGCCATTTCCAACAGCACTAACAATTGTTTGCGAGTATAAACTGCATGGCACTGTTTTGTCACTACCACAATGAGGAAAAAAAACCAAGCTATCACCAGCTGCTGAGAGAAAATTGGTCATAAGGGTGAAGATTCAACCGAGAATCACCAAAAAGCAGATCTGCCAATAATTAGAAGCTGGTGGACCACAGGTGTCAGTGTCCACAGTCAAGTGTGTTTTGCATCTCCATGGACTGGGAGGCTGACGTGCAAGAAGGAAGCCCTTGCTCCAAAAGCAGCACCTTAAGGCTCAACTGAAGTTTGCTGCTGATCACATGGACAAAGTTAAGACCTTTTGGAGGAAAGTTATGTGGTCACAGCGCCCAGCAATATGTTTGGAGGAAAAAAGGTGAGGCCTTTAATCCCAAGTACACATTCTTAATTATTTTGATGCCGAGTGGACTTCCATTTTCAGTCGCAAATCTTACATATGACCCTTTTGAACATTATAGTACATGCATTAATCTCATCATATTAAAGACAAACCAGTAGTTAAAAAGGGCATGTGCATTTGCAACTTACGTTGTTTTTTGTTGTGTATTCAGCCGACAAGTAGAGAAATAGCTGTTTAACATTCCAGTCAAATATATGATGCAAATGTATACGAGTCAAGGGAAAAAACAAAAGTTTAGAACGACACAATTTTGGAAAAAGAATTTAACACGACATCATTTAGATTACTTCTACCAGAATACCTACAAGTTTGTACTAGGAAAGTGGTAGCCAATATTATACAGTTGAAAATACTACAATTGCATTTGACAGTAAAACAACAATATATTGCATTGTAACAGTGATGGGCACAATACAAATGTGCTCACATTGTTTCATCTCCTTCCCTCAGAAAATTTAGGTCTATACCAGTTGTGCTCAATGCGTCAATCGCGATCTACCAGTCTAGTCCAGACCAATTCAGCCTGCTAGACAGTATTTTGCGCCAAGATATTAAACATTTAACCTAACTGTTTGCGGGGTCCATACCCGTTTTGTTGATTTATTCATCATGAACAGCATTGAAATAATATAGATGGGGACGCTACGTTGGCTGCTAAAAAGAAATAAGTCCACCTAGTGAACCGGTTGTCTTGTTAGACTCGATATAAACAGAAATGAGTGGAAAAAGTCACAATACGATAGAAATGTGCTGCGTTTTCCAGTATCAATCGGCAGAAAGCTGAGAAGAGGGGATTTCATGTCCGAGGTAAGATTATCATTATTTTAACATTATTGGTTGTATTTTAGAAATGTTTGACTTGTTGTATTTTGAATTATTTATTGAATTCAAGGCTTGATAAATGATATCAGACAACAGTGGTTTAAATCTACAATTGACCAATCATTTGTTAAACAATACATTTCAATTCCTGAGATGACATCATTTACATTTAAACCGCAACAATTTCTTAATTGCTATACACACGCTCCCCTACTTACGAACAAGTTAGGTTCCGAGCACTTGAGTTGAAAGTGTTCATAAGTTGAAATTGTTCAAATTGAAGTTGATTCAGTGCAATATTTTGTATAATATAGATGCATTTGTATGTTTACGGCTTGTATAAGTAACCAGCATTGGTTTGTACTGAAAAAAACATTTAATAAAATGGAGAGAATACATACAGTACTGTATACATACATTAGAGAAGGAGAGAGATTTACTAGAAACTGGCCGAAAGAAGCTATCTCATGACGATTGCAGCTTTCTTCTTTTTTTTTTCATCATAAATGATGCGGTAGCACTGTATGGCATCATTCAATTGATTTGCAACCTTTGTGCAACCTTCAATATTTGGGTCCTGCTGCTTGATCTCCGTTTATAAATGATAGTGACGATAGAACGATTCAAATTGTATTCCCGTGCAAAGCTCGCCACTTTCTCACACCCATCAAGCTTCTTTATTATTGCCACTTTCATTTCAAATGAAATGGCTACCCTCTTCCTTGCACCTCCCTCACTAGAAGCCTTTCACTTTTCACCAACCATATTGAATATTGGATGCACAAGATATTTAATGATAGAAATGAAAAATGTTCTTTGCGTACTGGAGATACGTCACGCACTTCCGCACTACAGAGGAAGGTAGATGCCGGGTGAGCGGAGTTCTCACAGAACCAGGCGTCGGTATTAGCGGCGGGAAAAAAGCACTAATCAGAAAAAGGTGCGCAATACAAAATCGAACTTATGAACATTTTTCGACATAAACGCAATTTGCAGAAATGTTCGTATGTACCGTCTGTTCGTAAGTTGAAAGTTCGTAAGTAGGGAAGCGTCTGTATTTAACATAGTATAATTACCAGATTTCTCTCTTTAGAGATGTTATAAGTGCAATAATTATTTTTTAAAATTGAAATCATTAAGATGGCAAGTACTTTTTGTGCCACTCTATACTTATGTAAACTACAAAATCAAACCTATGAACATTTTTCGACAAACGCAATCTGCAGAAATGTTCGTGTGTACCGTTTGTTCGTAAGTTGAAAGTTCGTAAGTAGGGAAGCGTCTGTATTTAACTTATTATAATTAGCAGATTTCTCTACTTTGTGTAAGAAGGGGAGAAAGAGGGTGTGGTATTTTATGAGGAAGTTCTAAGTAGTTTGTTTGTTGTCATTGTAATTATTTGTTAACTGACATCTTTGTTTGAAATGGCATTGTGGCTGTGTTGTTGTTGTTGTTGAGGCCACGCCCAGGTGGCCCTAACATAGAGTACGCCTGGCTAGCACCTTGGACGGCTCAGTCACCAGCACGTCCAGGGGGGGCAAGGCGACACCGAAGATCTGGAGGCGGAGGGAAGAGAGGCCGGGGCAACGCTGGAGCCAATGTTCGAGGTCTTCCGTCTCTTCCTGGCAGAGGGGGCAGGTTGGGTCGAGGGTGGGGTTGAGAAGGTGATGGTAGGCTCTCAGGCTTGGGTGGTGGCCCGAGTAGAGGCGGGCGATGAGAACCGCGTCGCTCCGGTTCTTCATGCCCGCACAGTCTAGGCGCCAGTTATATTTTGGGTAGACGACCGCTGCGCGATGATCCGGTCTTGGTGGATTGTCGCGAATCAGTCGTCTGATGGCTGCCTTGGCTGGGGCAAAGGAGACTGGTCGTGGCTCATCGACCTTGGAGGAGACGGGTTCCTTCGCTAGGGCGTCTCCCATCTCGTTGCCAGGCAACCCGCAATGACCTGGGGTCCACAGGAGGGCTGTCCGAGCCCTGCGCTGGTTCAGCAGACGACGGATTTCGCCGGTGTCGGCCGAGTGGCTCGGGATGGCAGTCAGTAGTGATTGACTGTCAGAGCACACTGCGACGTCACCAGCTACGTTCGTGTCAGTTAGCCATTGCAGGGCCATCGTCATGGCCGCCTTCTCTTCCTCGAAGGAGGACGTGAAAGGGGCCCCACGCATCGGCTTTGAGTACGTGGTGACTGGGTCTGCCGGATCTCCAGTGGTGACGATTATCGCCGCCCCGCCGGCCCTTGTTCCATCGGTAGCAGAGCCATCGGTATAGATGGTGACCTCTGGTGCGACTGCACGGATGGCGGAGATGGCACGTTCCCGAAGAACTGGCGGGGGATCGAGTTTTGTGGCACTCCCAAGGGTTGCAGAGACCGTCCAGAGGTCGGTGTCGTTCACCCACGGGCATTCGATGGGGGGTGGGAGGACTTCTCGTCGGTTGGACAGGGCGGGACGGAGGGCGGACGTGATCCCGACGCGGTCTTGCGCCAGCTGGAACCCTGGAGACGGTGCACGACTGTCTTAGTCGCAAATTCATGCCGAGGGTGATCAGGAGGGAGGCGGAGGGCTTTTTCGAAGGAGATGGCTGGTGGTTGGCTTACTCGCGAGGAGTAAGAGCACACGCCCGCTTCTAGCTGCAGCGCCTCGACTAGTGTAGTCCTCAGTTGGCCCGTCATGATGCGCAAGGCACTGTTCTGGGCGCGACCAAGGTCGTCGAGTCGGGACTGCGACAGGAAGGGTTGCCACGCTGGGGCGGCATAGTCCATGACGCTCCGCTGAAGCGCGAGGTGGACAGAGCGTAGACTGTTTTTTTGCCAGCCCCAGGTTTTTGTGGTCAGACAGGCAAGGATGCGGTTTCAGGAAGTCACTGTCTTGGTGACGGCCTTCACGTGTGGCCCGAAACTAAGGCACCTGTCGAGCTTTACCCCAAGGAATTTGGGGGTGGGGTTGAAGCGCAGGCTCGTTGTTCCCACAGTGATAGACGGGGTCCAGGAAGCCTCCCTTGGGTCGGATGAGAAGAAGGTGACCTCACTCTTTGGGGCGTTCAACGTCATCTTCTTTTAGCAGCTCCACTCGCAAACAGCTCCGACTGCGTTCTGGATCGCCGCCTCAGCGTCTTCCTTGCGCATACTCTGTGCCAGCAGGGCAACATCGTCGGCATAAAGCGAGATGTCGACATCTGCTGGGATGACTCTCCGGAGGTTGTTGATGTATAACACGAAGAGGAGTGGTGCAAGGACAGAGCCTTGGGGGAGACCTTGGCGCAGTGGAACGGACTTTCCCCGCTCCCCGTTTATTAGGACCCTGGCTCAGCGGTCGGAGAGGAAGCTCTTTAACCACCGGGCAGTTTGGATTGGCATGCCTGCGTCCAGCGCCGTCAGGAGGAGATCCTCCTTCCAGACACGATCGTAGGCTTTGCTGTAGTCCAGCAGGGCCATCACTCCGCGGAGCGTTTTTTTCCGTTGGAGACCGTCGCTAATGGTCTGCGTGACGTGGAGGATCTGGTCTTCGCAGCTCCTCAGCTTGCGGAAGCCCGCCTGCTCTCTGCAGATCCAACCTCCGGTTTCTGCCTCGTAGTACACTCAGTTTTGGATGATTCTCTCGAGGGTCTTCGCTGATTGGACGATAGGAGGAGATGTCACTGGCAGGTCTGCCAGTCTTCTTGAGAGGTAGGATGGTTGCCTCTCTCCATGCCTGCGGGCAGGAACCGGATCTGAAGGATTCATTGAAGATTCCCAGGAGTTCCCGCCTGGCCGCAGGTCCCGGCGCCTTGATGAAGGATGGGGGGGGATATCGTCCGGGGCTGGGGCGCCCGTCGGTCGCATCTGATGGATTGCAGTTTTGAGCTCCCGCTCGCTGAAATCCGCGCAGCTCTTGTTGTCAGCTGATGGGGCATCCAGCCGTTGCTTCGCTTCTCGGATGCGGCGTCGTTCTTCTTTGGAGAAGGAGAGTCTGCACACCGCGGCATAGTGCTTTTCAAAAACATCAGCTTTCCCCACGTTGGTGGTGTAGAGTCGGCCGTTGTGTTGCAGGGACTCAGTGAGCGCGTAGTTATCAGGTGATCCGCTGAGAGAGCGGATCAATCGCCACGTTTTGCTGGTGTCCAGGTTGAACTCGAGCTCCTCCAATAGGGCAGCCCACTTTGCTTCCTCGGCCGACCGGGTGAGTGAGTTCACTTCCCTGCAAGCGGCTAGCCAGTCTTCTCTGTGGGTGCCTATGGAGCGGCGTAGGCGATTGCGGTCTTTGATAGCAGATCTCACGTCAGCCGACATCCAGGTGTTGCTCGTCTTGCCTCTCCGGGATTTGCCAACGACGCGCTTCCCCACCTCTTTCAGCAGAGTCGTGAAGCGGGAGAGGCAGTTGGTTAGCGGCGGGGGCGTGTTGGTTCCAAAACTCAGTACTGCATCTTCTACGTCTTGAGTGAAGGTTGCCCAGTCGACGTCTTTGTGGTTCCACCGTGCCTGTGGTTGTGTTTGCCTGGCCTGCTTCTAGTCATCAGGGTACAGGAAGATCATATCGAAGGGAGATGCCAGGTCACAGGAATTATCCACCTACTCTCTATGGGGCCACCTACTCTCTATGGGGCCTGCCCAGGTTAGATATCTGTGGAGGTAAAGTGTCTAGCAGAGTGGTGTTGAGTTTTTAACAGGGTTGTTTAGTACAAACTTAGAAGGGAAAATATGCCAAAGGACTGAAGATCTGTACTTGTGCCTATGTTCAATACAAGAGAAACATAGAGAGTAGTTGTAACTCGAGGAGAATAAAGCTAATGAATCACATATTGAAGTTATGGGAGAAGGAGATTGAGGTTAGACTAAGGACGGAAGTATTTGTGGGCAGTAGTATGGCTTTATGCAGAGGAACTGTATAACAGATGCAACATTTGCAAGGAGGCTAGGGATGGAGAAATGTGCAGAAGGTCAGAAGGAGCTAAATTGTTGTAAGTTTTTGTTGTACTAGAAGGGGGATCGACAACCCTCCGACTTTTAAACCGGTGAAAAATATTTCCATATAAAGGTATTGGAAAAGGATATCAGCTGAGAGGTTGAATTTGATGAAAGCAAGATCACTGCGCTCTCTGGGTCCAGTGAAGTCATCAACATTCCTCCTGAAAAAAAGAATAATATGGAAAAAGAATTAGATGGAAAAAAAAAGGAGGACTGCAGCAGGACTGAATGTTCCCGCGCAAGTCCGAACCAACGCAGCAAATAGAAGCTTGTGGAAGAAACCCTGCGGCCAAGCTCACCTACCAAACCCAAAATTATATTCTATTTGTGTCACTGTGCAAAATTTTGTGGCTGAACGTGCTTGCTACCAGCTGGAAGAGACTACTTCCTGTATGGCAACAAACAACCTGTGGACATGGGCTTCAAAATATAGTATGACAAAGTTCTTATATCTATATTTCTATATTTCTATATTTCTATATTTCTATATTTCTATATTTCTATATTTCTATATTTCTATATTTCTAAGTACATAAATGTATGTATGTATGTATGTATGTATGTATGTATGTATGTATGTATGTATGTATGTATGTATGTATGTATGTATGTATGTATGTATGTATGTATGTATGTATGTATGTATGTATGTATGTATGTATGTATGTATGTATGTATGTATGTATGTATGTATGTATGTATGTATGTATGTATGTATGTATGTATGTATGTATGTATGTATGTATGTATGTATGTATGTATGTATGTATGTATGTATGTATGTATGTATGTATGTATGTATGTATGTATGTATGTATGTATGTATGTATGTATGTATGTATGTATGTATGTATGTATGTATGTATGTATGTATGTATGTATGTATGTATGTATGTATGTATGTATGTATGTATGTATGTATGTATGTATGTATGTATGTATGTATGTATGTATGTATGTATGTATGTATGTATGTATGTATGTATGTATGTATGTATGTATGTATGTATGTATGTATGTATGTATGTATGTATGTATGTATGTATGTATGTATGTATGTATGTATGTATGTATGTATGTATGTATGTATGTATGTATGTATGTATGTATGTATGTATGTATGTATGTATGTATGTATGTATGTATGTATGTATGTATGTATGTATGTATGTATGTATGTATGTATGTATGTATGTATGTATGTATGTATGTATGTATGTATGTATGTATGTATGTATGTATGTATGTATGTATGTATGTATGTATGTATGTATGTATGTATGTATGTATGTATGTATGTATGTATGTATGTATGTATGTATGTATGTATGTATGTATGTATGTATGTATGTATGTATGTATGTATGTATGTATGTATGTATGTATGTATGTATGTATGTATGTATGTATGTATGTATGTATGTATGTATGTATGTATGTATGTATGTATGTATGTATGTATGTATGTATGTATGTATGTATGTATGTATGTATGTATGTATGTATGTATGTATGTATGTATGTATGTATGTATGTATGTATGTATGTATGTATGTATGTATGTATGTATGTATGTATGTATGTATGTATGTATGTATGTATGTATGTATGTATGTATGTATGTATGTATGTATGTATGTATGTATGTATGTATGTATGTATGTATGTATGTATGTATGTATGTATGTATGTATGTATGTATGTATGTATGTATGTATGTATGTATGTATGTATGTATGTATGTATGTATGTATGTATGTATGTATGTATGTATGTATGTATGTATGTATGTATGTATGTATGTATGTATGTATGTATGTATGTATGTATGTATGTATGTATGTATGTATGTATGTATGTATGTATGTATGTATGTATGTATGTATGTATGTATGTATGTATGTATGTATGTATGTATGTATGTATGTATGTATGTATGTATGTATGTATGTATGTATGTATGTATGTATGTATGTATGTATGTATGTATGTATGTATGTATGTATGTATGTATGTATGTATGTATGTATGTATGTATGTATGTATGTATGTATGTATGTATGTATGTATGTATGTATGTATGTATGTATGTATGTATGTATGTATGTATGTATGTATGTATGTATGTATGTATGTATGTATGTATGTATGTATGTATGTATGTATGTATGTATGTATGTATGTATGTATGTATGTA
>NC_135513.1:1577500-1650000 GCF_051989575.1 Stigmatopora nigra
TAATCCTGGACTTTCGCAAACACAGCACAGATATGGCCCCCCTCCTCATAAGTGGAGTATGTGGAGACAGGATCCAGTCCTTTAAATTCTTAGGGATCCATGTCACGGATAAGCTCTCACTGTCTACAAATATCACGGCACCTTAACTCACACCAAGCTCGTTGTGGGTTGTTGTGAAATATGAATTGTATTCTTATATTTCATCTTGCACACTTTTGCACTCTGATGTATTAAAAGTTTCTAGAATAGAATTGTATTTACACCTATTGGTTAAAATGTGCACTACACCTTTTATACTCCACCTCCTTCATTTGTATCAACGCCTCTCATTTTTATGACTTGTCCTATCTTTATTAAAAATAAACTTGAAGGAGCCTGGAGAGTAGTCACACTGTCCCGCATCTGAATTGTTGCATCCCCGCCTCTGCAGACGCGGCCTTAAATTTCATTCATTCTGTCTGTGTGTGCTCCTGTGTTCGAGTTTATTTAAGTGTTGGCCAGTAGCCCCAACAGTTGTTCCTGGCACACTTCAATTTTACAATCACGTTTTTCCCTGGCTCGAAGAACACAAAGCCTGATGCCCTGTCAAGACTCCACAAACTGGTGGATGATGGGGCCTCTGACGAGCCAATTCTCCTAGGTAATCTGATTGTGGGCTCACTGAGGTGGGAGGTCGAACAGCTGGTTCAAGGGGCGCTACAAGGAGTGGCAGTACCTGAGGGCGGCACTGCTGGAAAGCTGTCCGTGCCAGATGCTCTATGCGCCAAAGTGCTTAAGTTGGACCACTCGTCTAAGTCTGCCACCCAGACGTATCTTGAACAATTTTCCTAATATCTCAGCATTATTGGTGGCCGGGCCTATGCAAGGACGTTATGTCTCGGCCTGTGGTCCCACATCACACTGGACTTTGTCGTTGGCCTTCCTCGCTCCAGGAGACATAGTCCCATTCTGATGGTGGTCAACCGCTTCTCGAAGATGGCGCACTTCATCGCACTCCCAAAGCTGCCCTCAGCCCTGGAAACTGCCGACCTGTTGGTAACCCACGTATTCAGGATTCATGGTCTTCCATGCTACCTCGTGTCTCCCAAGTCTGGGAAGCCTTTTGCAAGTCTACATTCCAACGGGGAGACAGAAAGGACCAACCAGGAGCTAGAGGCAGCCCTCCGCTGTGTGTTCACGGGACCCGGGCTCCTGGTCCTTGCATCTTCCGTGGATCGAATATTCCCCCGTTTATACATTTGCACATCGTCAATAAAACTTCCTTTCAGCTTCATTTTTAAAATTCATTTTATAGCAAAATAAAAATGGCGGAAAAGTCCGTTGGCTTTAGTTTTACCCGCATACTCCTAACTTGCATGGCTGGTCTGGGAAAAAGCACAAAAAATAATTTTCGCCCAATTCGTTCTCAGAATTGTCATACTCCTGGGAATCACTGCTCTCTTCAGTATGTTTCATAATCAGAGGATATAATTTGTGTAATTTAGAATTTGTAGGGGCAATTGTTTTTTTTTTTTTTTTTTTTTTTAGTGGTTATAAGTCGGCTTAGCAAGGAGCGTAAGCAGGGGATAAGATAACACCCACACAATGTCAAGGCCGTAGCAAAAATGCTACCGAGATTACAACAGATAGAGCCAAATCCTTGTGTTTCCCAAAGGTCTTGTTCCACCAGTCCGCCCAGGTGGATATTTCTACTCCAGAATGCTTTTTCATATTTCGGTTTAGGATCTGCAAGCCATCAATGGCTCTGGTGAGGGACCCTACGGGTGACGTGTTGTTCGGTATAAAGGTGCAACATTTATCTCCAAACATCACACACACGCCCCCTTGCTCCGGAAGAAGCACATCAACCGATATGCGATCCTGAAACGCCATAAGACTGGTGGCTGCCAGTTGTTTCTTTATTGCCACAAATCCCTGTTAGGTATAAATAGTTTTTGGACATTGTAATACAGGTAATTTATCCTATCCACATTTTTATTTTGGGGTGATTAGAAGACAAATAGACTCCCATCCTGCTACACACTGATTAGCCATCTTATACTCATCTGATCCGCCATTGCCATTGATATGCCATTTGCATCGATGTATGTTGGATCACCCTCTCTCCATGCCGATCGACGCTGTCGGGTGGGGCCCGCCATCATACTGGATTTCTAAGCAACCAATTGTATCTCCTCCACTGTAGATGTAAAAACAGACACTGGTGAGAGCAGTGAGACTATGAGATAGTCCTGTCGCATTTTGGCAGGAGTTGTATAATTTATTTCCACCACACCACCACCATAGGTCAGAATGTGGAATCGGATGCAGTCTGTGTTAGAATGGGGGCACACCACGTCTTATTTATCGCCCCCAGCTTGAGACCATGCCCTGTCAGGTGTAAGCAGGTAAAATGATCAAAGGCAATGTGTTGAAAAGTTAGGTTTGTCTTTAGCTGCTTTTGTAACAGGTGTAAGATAATATTGTAAGATAAATTGTCAAAGTCGATTGGCAATTGGTTGTTCATATTGTATCAGTTTTTGTAAGTATGAAAAAATCATTGTCATAGGAAACTTGTTCCAAGTTTGGTCGTTTTCACGGAGAGCTCACACTGATTAACCGCACTTTGCCCAAAGTATGGCCATTGCCATGGAGACTTGCCACTGATTAATCAGCCTTCACCCAATGTTGGCCCGTTGCCATGGAGACCTGTCACTGATTAATCCGACTTTGCCCAGAATTTGGTCGTTGTCATGGAAACCATACTATGCCCTGTTGTGCCTATATAAAGACGAACCCACCGTTCATGAGATAGAGAGTTGCAGGAACATCGCACTGAACAGCACTCCATGGTTAGAACTCTCCACTTTGCAATTTGGTAATAAACCTTTTTCCTATTAAATTGATCTCACTCTTTCTTAACCTAATCCTAAAGTGTATTTCAGATCTATCAACAGGATAGACATTATTCAATTTCTAACAATTGGGGCTCAACTTTTCTTTCATCATTATTTCCATTAGAGTGAACCCTCGCTTATCGCGGTTAATGGGGACCGGGACACCCCCGCAGAAGGGCGAAACCGCGAAGTAGCCGGGCGCCATTAAAAAAAAAAAAAAAAACGCTTATAGAAACGTATAACACGTGACCAAAACCAGCACCAGGCTAATATGCTGTTCATTCAGGTGTTTTATTCCACATTAGAATACAGGTGTTATGTTAGTGCATTCAAAAAAAATCACTGCAAATGTAATAAATGTAAACTTTTATTCAGAAAACTCAGAAATTCAAAAACATCATACAGTCAGGATGGATCTTCTGCAGTTCTTTGGCGGCGCGTAAAAAAACATTGTTATGGGGAGTTGGGAACGTGTTTTTTTTTTTTTTTTTGTCGGTGAGGATGCGCTTGTAAACAGCCATGACCTCATCGCTACTTCCTGCTTTCAACCTGTCCAATAAACTCACTTTTTCGGCGATTGTCAACATCTTCCGCTTTTTTTTCGGCTCACTAGAAGCACCAGGGGATGAAGAGCGTTTGGGACGCATCACGAAAGACTTTACAAAACTTTTGAGCTTAACTCAAGCGTCCCGTACAGTACGAGATAAGCGTGGACTGAGAATGGGCATCGGGAGAAGCTTGGGTTTCCATGGTGAATGGGCCAATGGGGAGTCGAGTACATTCAGCTGGCCAATCAGCTTGCGTTTATGCCTGTGATGCGGAAGTGAAACGCAGTGATGCGTAAGTGAAACGCCGTGATGCGGAAGTGACGCGCCTTGACGCGTCCGTGATCCCCCATGATGCTTTGCGCATACGTGCATTTTTGTGTTTTAAAATGTATAAAATGATGAAATTACTAATTTTAATTGAATATTTTGTTTCCACACCATGTAGGACGATGTAATTTAGAATTTAAATTTAATATCTTTAATTTTTTTTTAATCTTTATTATTTTTTTTTTTCAATTTGTCAGTCGGAATAACAATTTGCAATTCCCCTCGTATTTGTTAAATTTATCAGAGGCCTGATGGCTTTTGCGCAAGCGTGTGTCACCCAAGTTTGCCAATCTTGACCAGTTTCTGCTACAAGGCTTCCCCAATCCTTGCTCAGGGCTGTTAAGTACCACCCATATTCTCTACCATAGTGTGTACCCTTGTATGACAACAGGGATGTTGCTGAGTCTAAAAAATATTTTTTCCAACAAAGGGAGATTTCTGTAGTTTTATTGTATGGAAGGGCAAAACATTGATTGTGTGCGTAATCGTCTGGGGATGTTATCTCGAATGCATGCTTGGAAATTTGATTAAGTAGGTAATGTTTTGTCTGACTGTATTATTCCCCATGTCAGTGTTGCTCGCTATACCCTTCCGTAAGAAGCTGGATCCTTAATTGAAATGTAAGACAAATTCCTCCATATCAATTTCATGCGACGTGATGCCGTCTACAGCCTTTTTGACGTCGTCTTGTGTCCAAGTTCTATGAATATAGGGGGCTGTTCAGCCTCCACATTTGGGTTGCCCACCTCGATCGTGGGATATTGTTCAGGAAATATGTCACCCATTTGTGGCGTTTTTCCCTGCGTTTTTGACCATTCCCCCACGGGGCCCCCTGACCTGGTAAAACGGTCAGGCACATTTGTCGGAGGGGGCACCGACGGATACACTCGCGTCACCTCCCTACTCCCCGACAATGCCCCCTCCACTTTTTCTCTTTTTATGCCTTCCTTTTTTCCCACCGGACACATCTCATCATCCTCTGTTCTGTGGAATAAAAAAGCCCGCTCTGCTTTTCCAGCCCCTTTGTTATCAACGTGCTCATTCCCCCTTCCGTTCAACTGACTTAACATTTCAATCACAATGTTTTTTTTGCCATCAAGAACCAATAATTGGTATCATCATATCCATCTTGCTCCATTTTGTTAAGGTTTCCTCTATGCTTAGTGCATATTTTATCCTGCAGGTGTCGGGTTAACCTGGCCACCAAACCCATATTTTTTATCCATAAGTTTAGATGTTAATTCCTTAAAGCGCTTTGATTTTCAACAAATTTCCAATCCTTACATGGCAGACGCTGTTTTGGATCGTCATCCTTAGCCGCCTTATTATTCAAGCTCCCCATTTTGAAGTGAGTTTGTGTGCAATTTGGGGGTAACTTTTACCCCCTTCGTTTGTTTTTCCTTTTGTTATCTTTTTATTTATTTTTTATTTTTTATATTTTCCAGAACTACACACTCAACTCACAAATATACCCTCACCTGATATACTGTCGGAGTTATATTGGTACCAATCGGACCACAGTACAGGACACCGCAAACTGCCCTAAGTTTTATAGACTCGTGCTCTGTCTCTTCACTTGTTAGGGACTATTATTCACCGGGTTTTAATGTCGCCGTCCCCAGGACGCGAGTCTAGTTTCTCAAAAAGGACCTCCACATACAATGCCCCTTCGCGCATTTCCCAGGCATCAACAAATGCAAACATTCATGTGGACTCACCAGAGATGTCCTCAGATATCTCCCTTAGTAGGATTAGTCTTTATGTGATTCCAGGCGCTCCGCCGAAAATCCAGCCCACAAAGGGTTTTAGACGCTGTGGCCACGGACTTTCCCAGATGTCGACCAAGTGCCCGGACTTCTCTCTGGTATGTTGATTCCCAGGCTCGTAGGACCAAAATGATAGGTTCACCAATAGATACACTTTAAGACAGGGGTCTCAAACTCAATTTACCTGAGGGCCTCAAGAGGCAGAGTCTGGGTGAGGCTGGGGCGCATCAGGATTTCCACAAGAAAAAAGCGCTGATAAAACATTCCAACGTTATCAAATAACTTTATTTTTTAACAAAAAATAATGAATTAAATAAATTAACTTAAAGATGAATAGAAAATAAATCAATAAGTAATAAAATAATAATAATGAGAATACAGTAGATATACAGTGGCTGGCTAAGTAGAGAAAACTAATTATTTTTATTTTGTTTCAAATGTCTGTATTAACAGCTCTTTAAATTTTAACTTTCTGAACTTTACTTCTTGCTGCTAGAAACCTGGCAGCGCTTCTTCTCACATAGCTTAGTCACATTTGGCTTGAGGGAGGAAGCAGTGGAGACCCTCAATAGAGCTTGAAGATGCTCATCAGTAAGTCTGGACCTATACTTGGACTTATTGAAGTTCAAGGTGGAGAAGAGTTTCTCACACAAGTATTTGCTCCCAAAAAGGCACATGGTCCGCTTGAAGATTCGGGAAAGTTCAGGGAAGCTGGGGGTCAACTCTCTCAAAAATGTCCAAGCTTGTCTGCTTCTCCACTCACCTCCCTGAACTTGGCTTTGAGTGCAGAGTTGCACTGCAGGTCAATGAGCTCCAATAGAAGCTCAGGAGGGGCATCTTGCACATCAAATGAGAAGGGGTCCGCAAACATTTGAAATGTGGCTTTGTATGTCTTGAAGTCTGCAAATCTGTGATCAAATTCCTCCTGCAGCTTCGAAATGGCCTCCACATATTTCTCACCACTGAATGGTGTGCCTGCATCCACAAGAGCCTTGCATGCTGGGAAATTGAAAAGGTTTGCATGAGAGAGCTGGGCTTTCCATAACAAAAGTTTAGTGCAGAATGCTCTCACGTTGTCATAGGCAGCACTGACAAGTTGCCCCTGGCCTTGTAGCTTCTTGTTCAGTACATTAAGCTCATGTGTGATATCAACAAGAAAAGCCAAGTCCATGAGCCATTTGGGATCACTTAGCACAGGAACAGCAACCCCGTCTATCTCCATGAAGTCTTTTACTTCTGCTCTCAACTCAAAAAATCTCTTCAACACATTTCCCCTGCTGAGCCAACGTACCTCAATGAAGTAGAGCACATCCCCATGTTCCGACTCCATTTCCTCCAAAAAAGCACGATACCTTCTATGCTTTAAGCCCCTGGATCTGATTTGGTTGATGCATTTCACAACGACAGACATCACATTGTCAAACTTCAGGCAACTACTGCAAAGGGCCTGCTGATGGATAATGCAGTGCAGAGCTATGGCCGACTCCACACCCTCCTCTTCCAGTTTTTTTTTTAACAAGTGCTACCAGTCCATTCTTCCTCCCAATCATTGATGGGGCTCCATCAGTTGTTATTCCAACAAAGCTCTTCCATGGCAAACCAGCATTCTGAATGGCATCACACAGCTTGTGAAATAATTCCTTAGCGGTGGTCTGGCCATGCATTGGAATTATTGTGAGCAACTCCTCTGTGAAGTATGAATGTATTTTATGCTTATTATTATGTCTTTTGGTTTATATAGTGTAGTCACTAGAATAGAATTTTGCATGACCCAGTGGAAACTTCCATCATGACACCTTTTAGTTAAGGGGGTGTCATCTATCACGACACCCATTTCTTTGTCTACTTCTTCCCACCTTAAGTTTGTACCTAGGTCACATGACCCTTTGTTAATAAAACCAGCTCAACTGTTGGAGGGAGGCAGGGATTCGAACTGGTCAGGCAAGGAGATGGACTCATCTCCAAGCGCTGGCTCCTCCCGACCCCTCCCTCAGCTGATGTCTTTGAAAATCTCATCAAGCCGACTCTGCGTGTGCTACCTCTGATCCGAAGTTTTTGAATGTATATGGTTATAAACCTGACATCCTCCAACACTTCAAAATTGTCATCAACACCACGGACATATATTGCGAGCTGGGCAGTGTCTGTGATGTCTGTGGTCTCATCAAGAGCCACTGAATATACACTGAAGTTTTGCGCTTTCTCACAAAGTTGACCATAAATGTCACTTGACAGTTCAGAAATGCGCTCTACCACGGTGTTGGCAGAAAGGCTGATGTTGTTGAACTGACTTTCTTTCTGGACAGACAATATGTGCAGCCTGTAATATGCACTTTTTGAAAAATTCACCTTCTGTGAATGGCTTGCCTGCCTTGGCAATCAGCTCACAAACGGCGTAGCTAGCTTCGACTGCTGCATCACTTTCTTTTGTAGCCTTCTTGAAAAAACCCTGTTGCCTCAGAAGACTTGTTTTAAGACTGTCAACCTGGTTGGCTCTCTCATCTCCCTGGTATTTGTCGTACTCCTCAGCATGTCTCGTAGCATAATGACGTTTCAAATTGTAATCCTTGTGGACCGCAACTTTTTCAGTGCAAATGAGACACGTCGAGGTGCTCCTGTGCTCAACAAAGAAATATTGCACTCCCCACTTTTCTTGAAACTGTCTGTGCTCATCATCACTGACCTTTCTCTTCACGGCAAGCTTTGAAACAGACATCTCCGGGGCTGTAATATGTGTTTACACTTGGAATGAGTCTCAGATTGAACTTTTAATCTTCAGTCGCGCGGTTCTGTGACACATGCGCACTTTCGATTTGACGTTTGACTTTCAGTCGCACGGGTCTGTGGCGCATGCGCACTTTCGCTCTCCGATCGTATTGGATTACGGCCGAGCGGCGTGATCGGCTTCATGGCTTCTCCTCTGCCCAGCTGATTGGAGGAATGAATGAGTGAGTGAGCGAGGCACTGGGCAGCCCGGCCAATGTCCCGCCCTCCAGAGCCGTATACTTCACCGTGATTGGTTCATCCAGCCGAACACTGTGTCATTCATATCAATCTTGCGGGCTGCATGGACATTAACCTTGCATATTAAGACGCGGGCCGCAAATTAGCATCCCGCGGGCCGCATTTGAGATCCCTGCTTTAAGATAAGAAAGACATCTGACGCATATTCCAGCTTTTCTTGCAAGAGAGAATCGATCCTGACTCGCCGTCGTCCTAGATCATTCTAAGGAATCGAATCCTCTCCTGCCCATTTAATTGCATAAGAGTCAAACTAATTACGGTCATCTATTCAAAACAATTACAGTCATCTATTCAAAACAATTACGGTCATCTATTCAAAACAGTTACGGTCATCTTTTCAAAACAATTAAGGTCAGAAAATAAAACAATTGCCTAAGAGTTAAAACAAGCAGGCATCAAAACAATTAACTTAATCTATTCAAAACAATTGCCACCTGGTGCGGAATCCAAGTCAAAACAATTAAGAGTCCTTCCCGGATATTCAGTGTGAGCTTGCGACTGTGTTAGAAGTCGAGGTTTCAAAACAATTTAGATAAGTCCAGCTTGATAGAGGAGTGACCTTTCCGTTGTTAAGCAGATGTACTAAAGTGACCAAGGCAAGGACCAAGTCTAACAGTTTGTGGACAGTTGGTTAAGAAGTTCTTAATCCAGTAGCAGATGGAAGAGGATAGTCCAAGGTGGGAGAGTTTGTCAGCCAGAATGTCCGGTATTATAGGGTTGAAGGCTGAGCTATAGTCAATGAAAATCATCCTCACGTAGTTCCCATGGTGCTCCAGGTGGTTCAGTACTGTGTGTAGATCTACTGCGATGGCATCCTCAGTGGACCTATTTGCTCTATTGGCAAACTGGTGAGGGTCAACTGAGGGAGGGATTTTATCCCTGCTATTACGGGCGATCAACTTTTCAAAGCACTTCATGATCACAGGCGTAAGGACATGGCCTGTAATCATTCAGGCTGTCAAAGGTTGGCTGTTTAGGGACAGGGATAATGGTGGCAGATTTCAGCTAGTAGGGGATGATGGATTGTTGCAGGGAACAATTCAAAATCTTTGTGAAAACCCCAATCAGCTGGTCAGCACAGGCTTTGAGTTATGATCAGGGCCAGCAGCCTTGGAAGGGAACAAGCACAGCCTCTTCGTGGCCCCTTCCATTCAACCAGACCTCTGGGCGAATGTGCTTCGTCAGGCGCGCACCCCACGACTCGGACCATCGGCCCGGTCAGGGAGCTGGCGCCACCGAGACCCTGGAGTCTCCCCCCCTCACCTTTTTGAGATGGGGGGCCTGGTATCCGGCACTGGCCTCCCGCCTCCTCCTCCTTGCCGGAGATGTCGAAACGAACCCGGGACCTGACGGAGATTGCCACCACTGCCACCGTCCGATCCGTCGCGGCCAACCTCCGCTCCATTGCTCCGCCCCTTCCTGCCCCGCCCTATGCCACAAACAGTCGGCCTGCAGCGGCCTCTCCCGGCGGTTGCAGACCGGCCCTTGGAGGTGCGTGGCCCACGGAGGCCAACCTCCCGGCCCTCCCCCTTCGGGAGGGCGGATTTGTTGCTCCTGCAACAAGGCACTCAAGACTGGGATCCGCTTCCTTGCATGCGCGGAAACCAGTTGTGGAGCGATGACCCACCGCGGAAGGCGCTGCCGTGGAGACACCCCCGAGGCGTCCCCATGGAGATGCCCACTGCACAGGCCCCGAATCGAGACAGTCGCCGGCCGCGATGCGGCCGGCCTTGCAGTCCAACCCCTGTCTGACTCCCAGCACAAAGTGAAATGCACCGGCTGCCAGCGTACCATCGCCAAGACGACCCAGCCCCTCACCTGTCGAGTCTGCAGAGCCCCCTACCACCGGTCCTGCTCAGGCGCTACCCGTGATGCTGCGGCAACTATGAGGCCATCTGACACCTGGTCCTGCCCACAATGTGCCACCACCCCGACACCGGTTACCTCCCAACCCCAACCCAACCCCCCAAACCCCCTCCTACCCTTCCCAAAACCAAAGACGGACATCCCCGACGTAGCCAAGAGATCCACGCTGCGCATCTTGCAGTGGAATGCTGACGGCGTGAAGACAAAGTCTGCCGAGCTGGAAAAGCGGATGGTCGAAGGCAAGTACGACATTTGCTTGATCCAGGAAAGCAAGCTGCGGGCCAAAGACTCCACCCCGACCTTCCCGGGGTATGCTGTCGTCCGTGCCGACCGCCCCAAAGACCAACCCGGGGGCGGACTCATGACCCTGATCAAAGACGACCTCTCCTTCATGAACCTGGGCGCCTCCCTGCGGGGCCTCCTGGAGTCGTCCACGATCAAGGTACGTGTGACCCGGCACCGCTGGCTGACGGTGCACAACCTCTACGCACCCCCATGCCGAGATCCGGGACCAAATTCCGAACCGGACCTCACCTGGATCGGGGCGAACACCGACGTGATCATCGGCGGTGACCTAAACGCCCACTCCGGCCTCTGGGACTACAACCAGCCAAGCGACAAGCGTGGGGCCGACATCGAGGACTGGCTGCTGAGGAACTCCATCACACTCCTTAACAACGGGTCGGCAACAAGGGTGAACCGAAGCACCGGCGGGCTTAGTACACCCGACCTCACCTTTGCCCACCCGCGGCTCGCCAACCATGCCGAATGGACTGTTGATGAGGACCTTGGATCCGACCACCTACCCCTGTCCATCTCAGTGGCCTGTGTCGTCCGCCCGTCATGCCCACCCCTACCAACGGCACGGTGGAACCACAAAGACGTCGACTGGGCAACCTTCACTCAAGACGTAGAAGATGCAGTACTGAGTTTTGGAACCAACACGCCCCCGCCGCTGTCCAACCGCCTCTCCCGCTTCACGACCCTGTTGAAGGAGGTGGGGAAGCGCGTCGTTGGCAAATCCCGGAGAGGCAAGACGAGCAATACCTGGATGTCGGCTGACGTGAGATCTGCTATCAAAGACCGCAATCGCCTACGTCGCTCCATAAGCACCCACAGAGAAGACTGGCTGGCCGCTTGCAGGAAAGTGAACTCACTCACCCGGTCGGCCAAGGAAGCAAAGTGGGCTGCCCTATTGGAGGAGCTGGAGTTCAACCCGGACACCAGCAAAACGTGGCGTTTGATCCGCTCTCTCAGCGGATCACCCGATGACTGCGCGCTCACTGAGTCCTTGCAACACAACGGCCGCCTCTACACCACCAATGTGGGGAAAGCCGATGTTTTTGCAAAGCACTATGCCGCAGTGTGCAGACTCTCCTTCTCCAAAGAAGAACGACACCGCATCCGAGAAGCGAAGCAACGGCTGGATGCCCCATCAGCTGACGGCGAGAGCTGCGCGGATTTCAGCGAGCGGGAGCTCAAAACTGCGATCCATCAGATGCGACCGACGGGCGCCCCAGGTCCGGACGATATCCCCCCATCCTTCATCAAGGCGCTGGGACCTGCGGCCAGGCGGGAACTCCTGGGAATCTTCAATGAATCCTTCAGATCCGGTTCCTGCCCGCAGGCATGGAGAGAGGCAACCATCCTACCTCTCAGGAAGACTGGCAAACCTGCCAGTGACATCTCTTCCTATCGTCCAATCAGCCTGACCTCGTGCGTGGTGAAGACCCTCGAGAGAATCATCCACAACCGAGTGTACTACGAGGCAGAAACCGGAGGTTGGATCTGCAGAGAGCAGGCGGGCTTCCGCAAACTGAGGAGCTGCGAAGACCAGATCCTCCACGTCACGCAGACCATTAGCGACGGCTTCCAACGGAAAAAACCGCTCCGCGGTGTGATGGCCCTGCTGGACTACAGCAAAGCCTACGACCGTGTCTGGAAGGAGGATCTCCTCCTGACGGCGCTGGACGTAGGCATGCCAGCCCAAACTGCCCGGTGGTTAAAGAGCTTCCTCTCCGACCGCCGAGCCAGGGTCCTAATAAACGGGGAGCGGGGAAAGTCCGTCCCACTGCGCCAAGGTCTCCCCCAAGGCTCTGTCCTTGCACCCCTCCTCTTCGTGTTATACATCAACAACCTCCGAAGAGTCATCCCAGCAGGGGTCGACATCGCGCTTTATGCCGATGATGTTGCCCTGCTGGCACAGAGTACACGCAAGGAAGACGCTGAGGCGGCGATCCAGAACGCAGTCGGAGCTGTCTGTGAGTGGAGCTGCAAAAAGAAGATGAAGTTGAACGCCTCGAAGAGTGAGGTCACCTTCTTCTCAACCGACCCAAGGGAGGCTTCCTGGACCCCGTCCGTCAATGTGGGAACAACGAGCCTGCGCTTCAACCCCACCCCCAAATTCCTTGGGGTAAAGCTCGACAGGTGCCTGAGTTTCGGGCCACACGTGAAGGCCGTCACTAAGACAGTGGCTTCCCGAAACCGCATCCTTGCCTCTCTGACCACAAAAGACTGGGGTTGGCAGAAAAACAGCCTACGCTCTGTCCACCTCGCCCTTCAGCGGAGCGTCATGGACTAAGCCGCCCCAGCATGGCAACCCTTCCTGTCGCGGTCTCGACTCGACGACCTTGGTCGCGCCCAGAACAGTGCTCTGCGCATCGTGACGGGCCAACTGAGGACTACACCAGTCGAGGCGCTGCAGCTAGAAGCGGGCGTGTGCTCCTACTCCTCGCGAGTAAACCAACTAGCAGCCATCTCCTTTGAAAAAGCCCTCCGCCTTCCTCCTGATCACCCTCGGCACGAACTTGCTACTAAGACAGTCGTGCACCGTCTCCAGCGTTCCAGCTGGCGCAAGACCGCGTCGGGAATTATGTCCGCCCTCCCCCCCGCCCTGTGCAACCAACGAGAGGTCCTCCCGCCCCCCATCGAGTGCCCATGGGTGAACGACACCGACCTCTGGACGGTCTCTGCAACCCTTGGGAGTGCCACAAAACTCGATCCCCTGCCAGTCCTTCGGGAACGTGCCATCTCCGCCATCCGTGCAGTCGCACCAGAGGTCACCATCTACACCGACGGCTCTGCTACCGATGGAACAAGGGCCGGCGGGGTGGCAATGATCGTCACCACTGGAGATCCGGCAGACCCAATCACCACGCACTCAAAGCCGATGCGTGGGGCCCTGTCAGGTTTAGAACCATATACATTCAATAATTCGGATCAGAGGTAGCACACGCAGAGTCGGCTTGATGAGATTTTCAAAGACATCAGCTGAGGGAGGGGTCGGGAGGTGCCAGCGCTTGGAGACGAGTCCATCTCCTTGCCTGACCAGTTCCAATCCCCTACCGACCTCCAACAGAGTAGCCCCTTTTATTAACAAAGGGTCATGGGACCTAGGTACAAACTTAAGGCGGGACGAAGTGACACAGAGAAATGGGCGTGTCTTAGTAAATGACTTGCCCCTAACTCATAGGTGTTATGAAGGAAACTTACCACTAGTCTCTGCAAAATTCTATCCAAGTGACTATACAGCATAAAAGTAGTAAAGAATACATTCTATACTTCACATTTCCCCCCTATAGTTACTTTGAAAGAATTTTCATGAAATACATAAATTTATATCCCTCCTATCCAGATTCTAGAATGCAAATATCATCAGCATTATTTATCAAGGGGTATGGAAAACAATAAAATCACTTGTCAAGGCAGAGGCAAAAACTTGAGGTAATTTTAGGGTTATCCGAGAAAAATCCGTCTGCGTCCCTCTTTATGAGTGGACACAGTTTTTAAGTCAAAATAAGTACAATAACCCGAAGCACTCGACATACCGAGACTCGTCCCACTTTGAAAGAGTGGAAGAATCTCTATTATGATTTGCCACGCGGTTATACTGTATGTCATTGTAAGTTACCAGCATGTGCTAGATAGTATTTGGAATCATAACTTTCATACATAGAAAATACAGAACCGTAACAAAATCGCAAGTGAGGGAGTTGCGAATTTAAACACAATCGAAAACCACGACCCGTGTTGGCCAAGCTTCAGCTATAGCCCGAGTCATGTATTGGTTTCATCTGGGATGAAGGTGCAGCAGTGTTCTCCCATCATGGCACACGCATCTCCATCATTGGCTCCATCCTCCTGCAACTCCATTTCCCTTAGGGTTTTTAAATCATCGGCTATACCCTGTAGGGCCAGGATCAGTTTGGTTAATCCACACTCGTGTAACAGTTCAATGTCTTTACATAACTTTACCCACTCGGATTTGGCAAAGTTGCGACAGTATGATTTTCTGGGGGAGTGGACCACTTGTAGTCACGACGGAACACCACCACCCCAGATTGAATCATGTGGTTTGAATTGCATTGATTTTGGTCTCTTATCGCTTACTGTTATGTTCATTACCCTTAAAAGGAATGCATCTCATCTGCCTAACTGCAGATTTAAGTGCGACGTCTAGACCCAGTGAATTCAGGATGTCAGGATACCACACATCTTCTTCATAGTAGTTCTCCAGATTGTTCTTTTCATACCAATTCACTCTCCTCTGTGATAGGAGTATGTCACCATCTTGTTTTCCCACTCGAGTCTCAGTGGGCGGGGCGTTCAGACATGCCCAGGCAGTCACTGACAGTACAGTCACTGTGATGTGAGTGGCAACAGCTTTCACTGTGGCCTATATGTAGAGGTGCAAAGTCTATGGAAGCTCAAGGTTAAGTGAGGGGTGCTCGTGGCAGGTGAGTAGACTGATGAGTTTTTTACGGACAAGGGTTTTGATACCGTCCAACTTCCAGTCTACTCAGAGTCACCTGTGTCTCGAACTACCTTGACCTGGCATTGGTGAAAGCACTGACATTTCAGCCATCTTTGCGGCAGTGGAAGTTGGTGAGTTGGGCCACGAATAGGTCTTCCCATCGTGGAGAGAACCAGGACTTCCTTTTTATGACTGGGATCAGCATCCAGTCACCTGGCTTCACCACCTCCTGCAAAGTAGACAAAAGGGAATCACGGCAGCTTGCCCGTTCTTTGGACAAGTTTCTCCAAACATGTTACCATCCATTCTGTGATTAGGTCTGCCTTGCCCTTAGCCTTTTGTCATGTTTCACCTTCCCATAGAGGGTGTTGAAATGGTCTTCCATGAACATTTGTTTGCTCTACCAGTCCCACACTCTTTGGACGTTGTCCTCGTTTGGGCCTGAGGTTACCTTGCACACCATGACTGCAACAAATCAAACACCAAAAAATTAAAAGTAGGTATTTAGACCTCTGGGACATGGAACACACACTGTACTATGTCCGTCATCCCCCCTGTTGAGACATGGTTCAATCCATGGCTCAATTTTGGAATAATTTTTGGGAGGCACGCTAGGCCTTTAGCTGTGTACAGGTCTTCTGCAGACTGTTCTGTGTTCTTTCTGTATAGATGCATCTCTACCTTATGTGATGCAATGTTTTGCCTATCAATTAATACTGTTTTTGACTCAGTTTTTGTTGTTGTGAATACTGTGCAGTAAGTGTTTGCGCTGCTGCTTTAGCTGCTGTCGTCTTCAGCGCGTGCTCAACACCTGCATACGGCCACTTGGTCGGGCTTAATTCTCTAATGGACAAAAATCACAACAATCTTACTTATTCCATCACTTTGCTTGTGAAAATCTGAATGCTTTATCAGTCAAAAGTAGATATACTAGCTGTTATTCTATTTTGATCACTGCTTCCATGTTAACATCAAAAACTATATTTGATTTTTCCTTTCCTGCAATTACACAAATTAACTAATCATGCTAAAAATAGGAAAAATACATAGAGCAAACCAGGCTGCCTTCTCCTCAGGAAAACAGCTTTCCCGCTCTCTGCAACAGTTACATTCACATCAATTAATATCCAGAAACAAATGTAAACATTTATAATTCTGAAAAGAATTGAACCCACTAAACTGTAACCACCCCTTGTTTATCAGGGTTAATATTTTCTAGCATAATTTTCCTTTAGGGCAATTAAAATTCATTACTTATAAATTGCATACTAATCAAGTCCCAATTCAATTAACAATGTGTATCGTGTTGCATATTAAACTCAGTTGTTTGAAATTCAAAATATCCCAAACTAGTAGTCTTTTTTATCAAATGTAACATTCCATTGTCTTTGGAGTTTGCCAATCATCTCCTTTAAAACTTTCTTAATCAACATTTTCCAATAGTCTGGCATAAAATCAAAATTTAGTTACATATATATCCATTGTAGTCTCTCTTTTCTCTCTAATTGTTTACTTTAAAAATCTGTAAGAAGGTTTGTTCTCAATTGAAACGCTTTCACTTTTTATGGAGACAATAAAACCAATATAAAAGTTCCTTATGGTTTATGGCATTGTTCCTCGAGCAATAATCTTTCCAATCAATATTGGATGCTTTCCATTACGTCTGATCGCGTCAATAAGCTTATCTTACCTGTCTCCTCAAACGTTTCAACTGAGAGAACCTCCTTACAGTGCAAAGATGGATCTGCATCCTCCGCTATTTTCATGTCTGCTGTTTGGTCAGCAACAGTTGTACGGACGTTCTCATTTTGGGTTGCTCGTGCGTCTTCTCCATGTTTCCTGTTGAAAAACACAGTCTTCTTCTGCTAACTCAAAATTAGTGCGTTTCTTTAAAGTTTTCTTTCATACAGATAGCCAGATTAGAGTCATCCTTCAGCTCCAATCGTGTAGTGAATAATGGCGTTTGGTATGGTAATGAAATATGGAACATTTTGTCAATTCAGTCAATTAATCTGTTAACACAATTTGGATGCCATTATCCCTATACATCAATGGTACTTTGGAATTTCATATGATGCACTGTTTTTGTTTTTCTCAGTGCTCAAAATTTCGCATTGCAGATTTGTTCCTCCAATCCAATGCATTATCATCAAAAAAATTCTTTGGACTAAACAATTTTCCTTGATTTTTCATCGCCATCCAAAAAGGCTTATTGGCGATTTCAGAAATTGATTTCAAATTTCCAATCCTTTGCTGCCATCCTTGAAAAGGGCTTATTGGCAGTTTCAGAAATTGATTCCAATTTGCTAAATCATTTTCCACCTTGATATCTAAGGGATCAATTATATCTTGGTGGTTGGCCAATCAAAAACACAAAAAGACAAACAACCATTCACGCTCACAGACATCAGTGGTCTGTAATTTTTTATCACTAGTGGAGAGCGCCATCCCTGAAAAGGGCTTATTGGCAGCTAACCACCTTTTGCTGTCCTATCAGCACTAATCGATCTCAAAAGAACTAGGTTAATAGTCATTAATATGACTCACACTAAAGCATATTTCATCTAGTGATGGAAAAACAATGAATTATATTTCGTGCACTAAACATGATTCATCTTATTCCATCCTATAGAAATCATGCTTATCCTAAATTAATTATTTTATCTCAACTTTTATCTAAACTTTACCTAATAATTTGGATCAATGCCATTTCTGCATTGTAAACTTCTCGTTTGATATCATTAATAATTTGGATCAATGCCATTTCTGCTTTGTCTTCATTTAATAATTTGGATGATTCTTAATACTTAAATCTGAATCACAAATCACTCTCATATTGCTAAATTAGCTATGAGGATAGCTAAATTGCACTAGCGGAATCCCCATTGAATTCCTATCCGCTCCAAGAAGGCGGTTATATTTAAAATAAGAGCCATTTTCTGGGCTCACTATTACCATAATTAAAATTGAGGAAAAATAACCTTTCACTAAGAATTTCCTTATATAAATTTCAGTGTTTAATAAAGGACCCATAATTTGTGACTAATATATCATAACATTATCAACTATCTGTCTCTCTCTCTCTACATCTCTCTCTCTCTCTCTCTCTCTCTCTCTCTCTCTACATCTCTCTCTCTCTCTCTCTCTCTCTCTCTCTCTCTCTCTCTCTCTCTCTCTCTCTCTCTCTCTCTCTACATCTCTCTCTCTCTCTCTCTCTCTCTCTACATCTCTCTCTCTCTCTCTCTACATCTCTCTCTCTCTCTCTCTACATCTCTCTCTCTCTCTACATCTCTCTGTCTCTATCTTTCTCTCTGTTAACTTTCTCTCTCTACCTGTCTCTCTCAGTCCCCCACCCCTCGCTGTTTGTGCAGGGGGTGGGGGCCTGGGCTGGTGGGGGCTCTCTCCCTATGGCCCCACCGTGGGGTGCTTTGAGAGCATTGTGCAATCTATTGAGGAGGCCACCCCCCTTTCTTTGCGTCGGAGTTGGTTGAGTTGGCCCATCCTCCGTCTCGTTGCGTCGGGGGAGTGTGAACTGCTGGAGAATGACCATTTGCTACGCTCTTCTTTGTTTTAGCGGCTCTTTTTTGGTCGGCCATCTTCTCCCTGCCATGTGCTCATCCTTTGGTCGGCCATCTTCTCCCTGCCATGTGCTCATCCTTTCTTCTACCCCCCCCCCCCCTCGCATCTCTTCTTTTGTTCTAGGGACGCCCCGTCTCAATTTATTATCTCTTAAATACTTGTTTTCTAAGCTTATTTATTCGCCTAAGTAGCTTTTTTCCTTTGTTTACAGCTTTTTTTTACTTCTAAATTCCTTTGAATAGTTTGCAAAGGTTCCACTAACAATTTCCCCAAACCATGTGCTTTGTTCTCTCTGTGTCTCTGATTCTTTACTATTTTGCAAGGCCTGCGCGCGTCACGGCGTATTTCAGGTTCATATATATATATATATATATATCCTTTCGGTTGATATATATATATATATATATATATATATATATATATATATATATATATATATATACTTCATATGAAGATTACTTTTATCAAGCGCTTTTACTCATCAGGTGCTGTATTTTTGGAAGGTTTCCCTTATTTTTAACAATCTCCAAAAATCCTTTACGAGGGATTCTTTCACCCTCTAGTCTAAACCGCGTCACCAGTTTTCCTTACGAATGTCACCTATGGCCGAAGTGTACATTCGCCGCATATCTTGTGTATTCCCTTTATTTTTTTTTTGACATGCATACTCCCCAACGATATGCAAATATTTCCTATTTATGGAACGTTTTTCTTCGACTTTTTCACGAGAGGAAAAACGGGATTTTCACCAGCCTTGTTATATATAAATTTTAAACAGCCCTACCGTCTCTTGTGCGTGCATCCTCTCTCCGGCCGGGTTCCTTCTTCAAACGGGCCGCGATCGACCGAAAAGCCCCCTCTTTCAAAGTAAGAGGGCTGACGTCAGTAATTCTTGGCCTTCAGTCCACCGCGGTCCGAGAAATTCAGAAATGAATTCCCCGGGTTTTTTCGGCACCAGAAAATGTCAGGTTTAGAACCATATACATTCAATAATTCGGATCAGAGGTAGCACACGCAGAGTCGGCTTGATGAGATTTTCAAAGACATCAGCTGAGGGAGGGGTCGGGAGGTGCCAGCGCTTGGAGACGAGTCCATCTCCTTGCCTGACCAGTTCCAATCCCCTACCGACCTCCAACAGAGTAGCCCCTTTTATTAACAAAGGGTCATGTGACCTAGGTACAAACTTAAGGCGGGACGAAGTGACACAGAGAAATGGGCGTGTCTTAGTAAATGACTTGCCCCTAACTCATAGGTGTTATGAAGGAAACTTACCACTAGTCTCTGCAAAATTCTATCCAAGTGACTATACAGCATAAAAGTAGTAAAGAATACATTCTATACTTCACAGGCCCCTTTCACGTCCTCCTTCGAGGAAGAGAAGGCGGCCATGACGATGGCCCTGCAATGGCTAACTGACACGGACATAGCTGGTGACGTCGCAGTGTGCTCGGACAGTCAATCACTACTGACTGCCATCGCCAGCCACTCGGCCGACACCGGCGAAATCCGTCGTCTGCTGAACCAGCGCAGGGCTCGGACAGCCCTCCTGTGGACCCCAGGTCACTGCGGGTTGCCTGGGAACGAGATGGCAGATGCCCTAGCGAAGGAAGCCGCCTCCTCCAAGGTCGACGAGCCACGACCAATCTCATTCGCCCCAGCCAAGGCAGCCATCAGACGACTAATTCGCGACAATCCACCTAGACCGGATCATCGCGCAGCGGTCGTCTACCCAAAATATAACTGGCGCCTAGACTGTGCGCGCGTGAAGAACCGGAGCGACGCGGTTCTCATCGCCCGCCTCCGCTCGGGCCACCACCCAAGCCTGAGAGCTTACCGTCACCTTCTCAACCCCACCCTCGACCCAACCTGCCCCCTCTGCCGGGAAGAGACGCAAGACCTTGAACATTGGCTCCAGCGTTGCCCCATCCTTTCTTCCCTCCGCCTCCAGATCTTCGGTGTCGCCTCACCCCCCCTGGACGTGCTGGTGACTGAGCCGTCGAAGGTGCTAGCGCTAGCCAGGCGTACCCTATGTTAGGGCCACCTGGGCGCTGCCTCTACAACAACAACAACAACAACCAGCAGCCTTCCTGGTGTTCACAGTCTGCAGTACCTGTCTCACTTCATGTTCCTGAAGCTCCAATGTACTGCTGCAATGGTGGTGGTGGAAACGTTCAGTTCCTCTGCTAGTGTGGCATCTGCTTTAACAGACACATTATTGTCATTGTAATTGGTAATTTGCCGTATTCCCTGCCACATCTTCTTTGGGTTATTTCTTGTGAAGTGCTCCTCAATTTTCCTTGATATGCTGTCTTGGCCTTTTTAATGCCTCTCTTCAGCTCTGCTCTGGCAGCGCTGTATTGTACCTTGTCCCCTGACCTATAGGCGGTGTAACGGCATTTGATGAGTGCCTGTGTCATCCAGGGTTTTTGGTTAAGAAAAACCTATATCTGTTTATTAACAGTTTTTGATGTAGGATAGTACAGTGTCCGTGTAGTCCTGGAGGTTGTGGTGTTCAAAAAGTTCTCAATTGGTGCGAGAAAAACAGTCCTGCAGCTGAGAAAGGGCGTCCTTGGGCCTTGTTGTTATAATCTTTATTTTTGGCCTTGTTAGCCTACGGATTAGGGTGTATACGGGGGAGGGGGGGACAGGCAGAGATGGTCTGATCCAGCAATAGGAGGGAGGGGTGTGGCTATGTTTGATATTAAAATAAACATGGTCAAGAGTTTTATCTCTTCTGTTGTGACACTTCACGTACTGGATGAACTTAGGCAGAAGTCTTTAAACATGCTTTGTTGAAGTCACCAGCGACAATATAGACTCCATCGGGATGGTCAAGCTGCTGTTTACAGCCGCTGGTAGGAGGCTAAGTGCCGTGCTTACGTTAGCATCTGGTGGGATGTATACAGCCATTACAATGACAATCGCTAGCTCTCTAATTAGATAGAAGGGCCTGCACCGTACTGCGAAGAACTCTAAATCCGGGGAGCAGTGAGTATTACTGTTCCGATTTTTGCAGCACCATTCATTGTGTATGTACACGCAAAGTACCCCCCCCCCCACCCCCCGCTTGCTTTTCCCTGATAATTCTTTCCAACGGTCATTTCGGAATAGCGTCCGGTTAGGTAGCGATACCACGGCGTCTGGGATTTGCGGGTGTTGCTACGTTTCCGTGATGAAATGAATGTTGCAGTTCCTGACAAAGCAGTTGGTAGCAAGCTGAAGTTCCAAATTGTCCATTTTGTGGGTGATCTGGCATTGGTCAAGAAGATACTCGGAAGAGGTGCACGGTGTGGTTGCTTCCTTAGCTTAGCGACTAGGCCCGCCCGGCATCCATGCTTTTGCTTTATTTCCCTTCGCTGACTCCGTCGTACTCTGAGTGGGCTGACTAACCACGGAGATCCTGGGGGGCTCGAGATGTCCTCAGAGATATTGTAGGTCCGTTGGTAATCTGTTGTGCTGGATATATCGCATATCCTCCCAAGAGTAATTAAATCCTGGCGAATGTAGAAAAGGTTTGCCTCACAGATGTTAGTAAATAACGATAAGATTGAGAAAACAAAACACCAAACTATTAAGCCAGTTGGCAGGTCTACCCTACAACATGCTCGGGGGGGGGGGGGGGGGTGCAGAGGGGTCGGTTTGGAGAAACTGGGCAGACTGACCTTCAGGGTCTGGTCCCACTGCCCTATCAATCATATTCCAGCTGTGACATTCACTGGGGAAACAGAAACCGGAGGCAACAAAGACATGGACGAACACACACCAGATGCATTTGTGGGAAATCTATCATCCCGATCCCGTGTGCGCCGCCATCTTGAATAATTTCAAAACAACAAACAAAACAAATAAAGGTTTGAAAGTCATGTGCAGCTCAAGGTGTTTTGAATCTTCTTTGTTTAGTTCACTCCAAGTAGTCCAAGGTCCAAGGCATTTCAATGATTACTCTACCTAAAGATCTCAGGAGCAAAGCATTTACTTTGTAGCAAGCAATCATAAAATAATAATATGAAACTAACAAATTTACTGGTAAAGTAAAGCATTCTTCATTGCAAGCAAATATATAATTATGTGAGACGTATAACCCTAACAATTACATTGTCTTTGTACTTTGCCTATCATCTCTTATAAACTGTTCTTAATAAATATATTTTCAATAGTTAGACATAAAATAAAGATCAAGTTACATTTCTACACATTATCCACTTTAAAACCAAAAGATAAAAACAATTGGTAGTTAATTTCAGAAATTAATTGCCAGGTCAATTTAGTTACTTGTGTGACATGCTAAAGTGTTTAAGTTATTAACGGTTGCATGTACAACTAGTTTTGGATTGGATGTTTATCAGTGTTCGATTATTGATGCCTTGATCCACATGGCAAGTTTGACATATTAAAGAGAGTATTGGTGTTACGGCTGGCAGCCTGGACACACACCAGTAGGAGGTGTTTTATCTCCAGCTCTGGCTCCACCCCTGTGACCGAGCCCTGCCCAGGCCAAACACAGCTGTAATTAATTCCCCAATCATCCCTCCTGCCCTTATTTAAAGACTTTTCAGTAGTCAGTTCACCCCTTTTTGCCCTGGCCCTTGCCTTGCTGAGTTGCAGGCTTGTGAGTATGTTACTCCATGTTATATTTTGTATGTGGTGTTAATGATTTTGGGTTGCATAGGGGGACTGGAGATAAGTTTAGACACCCATGGGTATACATATAGTTTGTGCATTTAGACACAGTTATTCCCCTGTCTAGATTATATTACATCAGTTTAACGGTGGCATCCTTCGGTCTTATTTCCTGTATTTTTGTGGGTGTTCATTTGGACACCTGTCTGGGAGGGGGTTTTACCGTGTTTATTTGAGGGTGCCACTTTAATGTCTCGTGCTTCCCCTATGTTATCCCGTAGTCTGTTATGTTGACTTTATTGTAAATAAAAATAACTGAAGGCTACTTGCAGTGTGTGTCCGAACTCATCTTTGACCGAACCTGTCTGCTGTGATAGTTGCGACTCTCTGGTATATCATACCCCAGGGGGAGTCGTAACAAGTGGGGGCTCGTCCGGGATATCATTAAGATCTGTTATCACAGCAGCAGTTTGGTCATTGGTGGTACGGACTGCATGTGCAGTAGGCCGGTGAAGGCAAGGGCCCCTGTCTAGATGGAGAAAGATGAGGTAGGCAGGGATGGTGTCACCTTGAATGTAAAGGCTCTAGTTATAAATCCCAGGGCTCGTTTAAAAGGAAAACCAGAGGGATATGGTGCTGTATCTATTGGGGAAAATGCCCCCATTGCTCTAAAGATATTACGTATGCAAAATGAGGCTAGGGATAGGGAGTATGCTCATCAGCTGGCCCTCAAGAAAATGGAGTTTGATTTTCAGTATGCTCATCAGCTGGCCCTCAAGAAAATGGAGTTTGAGATTGAACTAAAAAGGCGGGAGATTGAACTCTTAAAGAGTACTAATATGGTAGAAAGTAGGGGGTTTAAAGTTAGTGAAAGCCTTCCGCTTGTACAGCCTTTCAGTGAGACGAACGTCGAGGCGTGGTTTGGTGCGTTTGAACGGATAGCACTGTCCAATAAATGGCCAGAAGAGGGCTGGGCTCTAGTCTTACAAAGGAAACTGTCAGGGAAAGGCCTTGAAGCTTTAAGTACACTGTCGATAGAAGACAGGTTGGTATATGATAAGGTAGCTAGAGCAGTGTTGCGCGTTTACGAACTGGTGCCTGAGGCGTACCGCCAAAAGTTCAGAAATCACAAATTAAAGCCTGGACAGGCCGTGGCTGAGTTTGGCCATGAGAAAGAAAAAGCTTTGGAGCTTGAGCGTGTAGAGAAAGCACGTGTAGCTCAAGAATGGCTTGCAAAAGAAAAAGCTTTGGAGTTAGAGCGTGTAGAGAAAGCACGTGTGGAGCAAGAATGGCTTGCGAGAGAAAAAGCTTTGGAGTTTGCACGTCTAGAGAAAGCACGTCTTGAGCAAGAGCGGCTTGAGAAAGAAAGAGTTTTGGAATTTAAGAGGCAAGAGAGAGAAAAAGCTTTGGAGTTTGCACGTCTAGAGAAAGCACGTCTAGAGAAAGCACGTCTTGAGCAAGAGCGGCTTGAGAAAGAAAGAGTTTTGGAATTTAAGAGGCAAGAGAGAGAAAAAGCTTTGGAGTTTGCACGTCTAGAGAAAGCACGTCTTGAGCAAGAGCGGCTTGAGAAAGAAAGAGTTTTGGAATTTAAGAGGCAAGAGAGAGAAAAAGCTTTGGAGTTTGCACGTCTAGAGAAAGCACGTCTAGAGAAAGCACGTCTTGAGCAAGAGCGGCTTGAGAAAGAAAGAGTTTTGGAATTTAAGAGGCAAGAGAGAGAAAAAGCTTTGGAGTTTGCACGTCTAGAGAAAGCACGTCTTGAGCAAGAGCGGCTTGAGAAAGAAAGAGTTTTGGAATTTAAGAGGCAAGAGAGAGAAAAAGCTTTGGAGCTTGCACGTCTAGAGAAAGCATTTCTAGAGAAAGCACGTCTTGAGCAAGAACGGCTTGAGAAAGAAAGAGTTTTGGAATTTAAGAGGCAAGAGAAAGAAAAAGCCTTGGAGCAAGATCGACTAGAAAGAGAAAAGGCCTTAGAGCAAGATCGACTAGAAAGAGAAAAGGCCTTGAAAGCAGAGCGAAAAGAAAAAGAACTGATTGAAAGAGAAAATATTTTGGAGCAGGAAAATTTAGAAAGAAAAAAATTGGAGCAAGAGCGGCTTGAAAAAGAACAAAGCAAGAAGAAAATGTCCGCCGCGGAGATCAGCCTGCAGAAAGCACCCCAAGTTTCGGTGCCGAGGCCACGCAAAGTACTCCTGTCGCCCCTGGGGCCGCCAGTCGCACCCGTGACGAAGCCACTAACCAGGCTTCCGGTGCCGGCCGGCCTTCCAGGCACAGTTCTTTCTAGCACTGTTCTGCCCAGCACCGTTCTGGCCAGCGACTGCCCGCCCAGAAGTGGTAGCAATGCTCCGGCGCCCCTGGATGATGGTGCCGGCGACTGCAAGAGCGGCAAAGCTCTGGCACCCCTGGACGAGGGAGTTGGCGACCCTCCAAGCAACCAGGGTAAGGTGCCTGACCGTTCTAAAATTCTAGTGTCTCCTAAAGGAAGGGGCCTTGGCCAAGACTTAAAGGACTGGCACGGACGCCCGCCAGACCGGCCAGGCATTGTCATCGGCTGGCGCGGACGCCCGCCGGACCGACCTCTTCCTCGTCTCGTTTCTGGCTGGCATGGACGCCCGCCAGATCGGCCACGGCTCATCACCGGCCGCCACGGACGCCCGCCAGACCGGCCAGGCATTGTCATCGGCTGGCGCGGACGCCCGCCGGACCGACCTCTTCCTCGTCTCGTTTCTGGCTGGCATGGACGCCCGCCAGATCGGCCACGGCTCATCACCGGCCGGCACGGACGCCCGCCAGACCGGCCAGGCATTGTCATCGGCCGGCGCGGACGCCCGCCGGACCGACCACTTCCTCGTCTCGTTTCTGGCTGGCATGGACGCCCGCCAGATCGGCCACGGCTCATCACCGGCCGGCGCGGACGCCCGCCGGACCGACCACTTCCTCGTCTCATTTCTGGCTGGCATGGACGCCCGCCAGATCGGCCACGGCTCATCACCGGCCGGCGCGGACGCCCGCCAGACCGGCCACGCCTTGTCATCGGCTGGCGCGGACGCCCACCGGACAATGCCCTATCTCAAGTTTAGGAGAGTTTTAACAGGAGTGTATTGATTGATTGGGGCAGGTTGGTGGTTCGGTTTCGTCAACAGGTTGACTCTTGAGGGGGGAGGTGTTACGGCTGGCAGCCTGGACACACACCAGTAGGAGGTGTTTTATCTCCAGCTCTGGCTCCACCCCTGTGACCGAGCCCTGCCCAGGCCAAACACAGCTGTAATTAATTCCCCAATCATCCCTCCTGCCCTTATTTAAAGACTTTTCAGTAGTCAGTTCACCCCTTTTTGCCCTGGCCCTTGCCTTGCTGAGTTGCAGGCTTGTGAGTATGTTACTCCATGTTATATTTTGTATGTGGTGTTAATGATTTTGGGTTGCATAGGGGGACTGGAGATAAGTTTAGACACCCATGGGTATACATATAGTTTGTGCATTTAGACACAGTTATTCCCCTGTCTAGATTATATTACATCAGTTTAACGGTGGCATCCTTCGGTCTTATTTCCTGTATTTTTGTGGGTGTTCATTTGGACACCTGTCTGGGAGGGGGTTTTACCGTGTTTATTTGAGGGTGCCACTTTAATGTCTCGTGCTTCCCCTATGTTATCCCGTAGTCTGTTATGTTGACTTTATTGTAAATAAAAATAACTGAAGGCTACTTGCAGTGTGTGTCCGAACTCATCTTTGACCGAACCTGTCTGCTGTGATAGTTGCGACTCTCTGGTATATCATACCCCAGGGGGAGTCGTAACAATTGGTATTCGACTATTGATGCCACGGAGCACATAGCTTGGCAAACACGGGAGAATTTCCTCATTACAATGAAATTTGTATTGAAGAGACATCAACTGATCACTGTTGTGATTATTCAGTCAGCCATGCCTACGCTGTCACACACATGGGACTAGCTGTTACACTACGCAGCAGGAGGGGCAACACCTCGGTGCCACCGGAGTTTCAGAGCTGGACAAAAGTCCCGGGAGAAGACGCAATGCTACTGACCAACCAGTCCATCGTGGGATAGGAAGGAAGAGCTGTCGGCGCTTACCAGCAACAGAGTCAAGCAGTTCTGCCCTGCTGCTGTTTTCTTCAGCTTCAGACTACTGAGGAACTGTGCGGATAAGCTTGGAAGAGCGACTCTGCTTGTTCTTAACCTCGGTCACAGTCTGCAGAAATTCCCCATCTCGTAGAAGACTTCCTGTGTGTGGTTAAAGTTTTTGTCCAACTTTACAACGTCTTTTTGAGTCTCTATCCGTTTTAGCTACCGCAACCAAAATGGCGCTGTTTAAGCGGCAGCCGGCGGCTGCGGTAGCTCCGTCAACTCTTGCTTGTTTTATGCTTTTGCTGCTTTTATGTCTTAATGATTTGATAAATCCATTTACTTTGATTTGCTTTAGTGTGACAGGGTGAAGTAGTTGATGTTATACATGAGTGCAGGTGTTAAGTTAAAAAGGGACTCATGCCGCTTGGCATGCGTTAAGCACGCGGCGATGACGTAATGGGCACGCGCAAGTCACGCAGTAATTAACCAATGGTCATAGACCTTGGTATAGTATAATAACGGGCTATTCAGACATTTCTCTAAGTTGGTTTGAAATACAACAAAGGACCTGTCTGATTATTTCACCCGTCTTTTTAAGGTATGTTGCTTTGTTTTGAATATCGATTGAGTGTGAGATGTGCAAGAGGCAATAAGTAGCATGTGAGAAAGAACGTAATGCTTAGTGATGCTTGTTTACTTTTTTTTATGTGTGCGCGTAAATGTGCGAGTCTCGGGTATTGTTTACAGCAAGCTACCTTCGGCCGCTGGTTATTTACTTTTTCATGTGTGCGCGGAAATGTGCGAGTCTCGGGTATTGTTTAAAGCGAGCTACCTTCGGCCGCTGGTTGTTTACTTTTTCATGTGTGTGCATGAATGTGCGAGTCTCGGGTGCATTGTTTACAGCAGGCTACTTTCGGCCGCCGTTATAACAGCAGCATAATAGTATGCAGTAAATGACGGCCGGAACAAAAGGTAACATGTTACAATACTCATAAGTTATAATCGTTTATGCAGCAAGTACATTGCTTTGGATTATAACGGGTGGTTAATATGTTACTATGTATATATTTGAGTGTTATTGTATATTATGTTTTGTGTGAATTGCTTTGATATAACTGTTGGGTTTATTCTGTATTACTTTTATAATAGTCGTATTAATTCATTTATTTGTTAAATCATTCTCTTTCTATTCTCTGTATTAATTCCTTTCTTTGTTTAAATCATTCTCTTTCTATTTTCCAAGTGTTGCGAGGTCACGCCAAGTCATCTTTAACCTGGACGGCCTGTTCCAGGATGGTTATACAAACAATCCACCCAATCTGGGTCCTTGAGATTTGGTGGGCCCTTGGTGACGAGGCCAGGGCTATTCGGCCAATAACAAGAATATTGTTATCGTTATGTAACCGTGCACTTCGGGTTTTTCTGTATGTAACGATTATATGATTATGATTATATTATATGATTCTTAGGTCAAGGAGGTTGTATAATTACTCTAATCTAAATGTTGTTAGGTCTAGTCTCCTGTTTTTGTTATTGGTAAAATACTTTGATTGTTATCGTAGTCCCAGATGTTGTTTTTACTCATACGTGATGGAATGATCAACAACTCTGTAAATTGTTTTGATTCATGGCAATAAGAAGCGTACGAAAACGTCTATTCGAGGAGACGTTCGGAAGTTGTAAGGTGACACTTGCTGTAACGCTCCCCTCCGGAGGCTTTTATCTGTTGTATCCATTTCTATTTAATTAAATGTCAATAATTGAATAAGATGTCTTCCTGCAGTTATTGATAATTACGGACGAAGGTAATTATTAATGAACCTGACATTTTGGTCCTTCTGAGCCATGGAGGTCAATATACCGGAGCGAGAACCCAGGCGCTGCTGTTCGACATCTGGTAAGTGACCGTGCGCACGGCGTCTTCAAAACCCTTGGTGGGCCGGAGTTTTCGACGGGGGCGCCTGGATTCTCGGCGGTTGAAGACTTTTCCTGCTGGAGGGAGACATCTGATGGATCTCGGGTAAGTCCACATTAATGTCTGCATGTTGTGACGGTGTTTCCAAATGCGTTAAAGGGACATTGTATGTGAGGTCCATTGTGGGCTGGTTTCGCGTCCTGGGTGACGGCGACAAAACCCTGTGTTTATACTAGTCAATGGCAGGTACGGTGGGGCACTTTGCTGGAAAGTGTCCTGTGTCTCAGGGGTAGGCACGAATGTATTGTACTGGAGGTACAATGGTGGGGCTGGGAAGTGTCCTGTGTCTAAAGGGTAGGCACGAATATGTTGTAAATGTTGTATGGGGTTTGTGTGGTTTCTGCAGTAAAATTAAGATAAGCCTAGGAAATACAGTCGAAGGGGTGATAATATTAATAATAAATATAATAAAGTTAACTGTGTGAGGCACACGAACTCACTACAAAAAAGTAAAATATGGGAAACACGTGTTGTAAGGCGGGTTTGGATGACGATCCAAAAAATACGTCTAACTTGTAAGGATTGGAAAAAATTGGAAAGACAAAGCGCTTTAAAATTATTACACAGCTATATTTATGGATAAATAAAAATGGGTTTGCTGGCCAGCTTAAAATGCATAGAATGCAGGATAATATATGCACTAATGCATAGAGGTAATATACATATATAAATAATATGTGAGTGGATAAAAGTGTAACAGCTTGTTCCACAGACACTAATGGCAAAATAAGGCCGGGGAGAAGTTAGAAATACTATTTTGGGAAAATAGTGGGGGCTCCCTCGGATAACGAGGATATATTTGAGACCGTGGCGGCGGGAAAGTACTGTTTGGTAAGGAAAATTAGCGGGGCCTCCTCGGCTGACGGGGAAAATATTTACCGAGCTAGGTGACGGGCGCGGAGGAAGTTTAACAAAAATAAAGGGAGCTAGAAAATTAATGGGGACACTGGTATTTGATTTGGTTAATCCAGGTATGACGTTTTGTGATTACAATTAAATTGGGTTTTTTGTGATGCTTGGGCTTGTATAACAACAATTAGAATGGTTATTTCCAAGTGCTGGTGGTGCTTTGTTAATATAACCTATATGTACTGTCAATTTACAGCAATGTGATGGCTTATTGCAGCTTGGTTTTTGATCCCGTCCGCTAACGGGAAGATGGTGTTTAAAAAGACAAAAGAATATATACAAAATGATCATTTAAATGTTTAGCAGGGAATGTCACCTGTGTTTTTTATTATGCTCTAGACTTGCAAAAAAAAATGTGTCGACTGCGGGGGAAGCGTTTCTGGTGCAGCGGCTGCTGATTAGATGGGAGTGAAACATGTGGGCCGCGGGGCAGACGATTTAACTGTGTTGGGCTTTCGGGAGCGTTCGGACCGTGTAAACGACTAAAATTTTGTGATCCCTTCCGTGAAGACATTATAATAATAAGAATTGGCCTTGGGGGTGCTGAAGCAAACTTGAGGGCAGAAAATGGGTTTTTGCCATATTGTTGTGCTTGCAGCATACATATTCTGGATATATGGGGTCTTGGAAAAATATTGTGATGTAGTTGAATATCGGAAGAGGGGTTAATTTGACGTTTTAATGGTTGTCTTCTCTAAAAAGCGTTGTATTTGGGCACAGGGAAAAAGCTGGTTTGTAAACATAAGATAACAATGCTGTTTTTGCAGCAAGAGTGGAGGTCATAGTTAACGGCTAATTGCGTTTTCTGTTTGGACTTTTCAGAATAAGAACAATACATGGGCTGCAAGAAATGCAAGGTTATGCGAATGCTTTCGCATTGATATTTTGGGTTTTAAAATGAAATGTATTAAGAGGATAGAAAATCTGTTCAGTAAATGGTTGATTTGGTAAAAAGCTTTGGATTTGGGAAATAGACCAAAATAGTCATTTTTGAGCAATTGTGGATTTCAAAGGGCTCTTAGTTAAAGGAAACTAGCTTTTGGAGGATAAAATAATATTAATACTATTTCAGAATATTTTGATTGTTCAAAATACTTTAATCCAGAAGGTTGGCTGGTTAAAAAAAAAAAAAGGCCAGGATGAAAAAATTTACAATATTATGGTATATTGGTGACAATAAGGTTTTAAAACATTAAAGTTTGTAATTAGGAATTGCCTAACAAAAGGTTGATTTCTCTAATTTAATTGTTGTAGATTTTTGTTTTCGTAACAGGCTATGGGAAATGACTCTTGTCTCAAGTAAACATCATATGAGGTGATTTACAAAGTATATAGTAGGTATTGAATTATTTGGCTGTTAACGACATCAGATGGGAAATTTACAATGCAATAGTGGCATGATAAAATTCATGGCATTCATCCAAATAATTAGGTGAATTGTAAATAAAATAATTGGTTTAGGATGAGCATATTTTCCCTAAGAATGGAGTAACATGGAATGTTTTTCAAAGTGCACTTGAAAGAACATTGTCTGTTGTCCTGGCGGGAGGAAATATGCTTTGTCACAGGTCATATTGATGACTTTAAGGATATTACGGATTGGATAAGCATTGGTCAATTGATACAACCAAATAACGTTGCTTTTACGGCTTTAAGGGCATGCAAATTGGTGAGAACTTTAGCAACGATGGGGTTAATACGCCTGAATGTTACAGTGATAACGAGGGGCAATAACAAGCTTAGATAAGGGAGGGAAAGAAGAAATTCTCCAAATTCCAGAATCTGGCATAGAAACAGGTTATGTAGTCGTTTTGGGTTTTTGACAGGATGTGGTAGTACATGAATTCTGGGAAATTTTGGGAAATTGGGGACCCCATATCTAAAACAAATTTGAGACAAATGTGTAAATAGGCTCTATTTGGCGCTGGATGCAGGAATTCTAGTGGGGCCTTTCATGTTTTGAAACAAGTGACGCTTTAGGTAGATGGGTTGTCTATGAAAAAAAAAATGGGATGGGCGAAATTCGCTTACAAATTCGCCGTGTTATCTTGGTTCATAGAATTTGGAGTCAAGGCGACGTAATAAAGGCCATAGGCGTCATGCTGTATAAAATAGGCGTGGATGAATTTGTTTTACAAATGGGGGAGATTATCTTATCACCTGAAACAAGTAGAAACAAAATTGGATGGCCGCATTAAAAGGTGATTGGCATGCTATTAGAGGAAATTGGGATTTTCCAAAAACCTGATAGGGGGCCATTAGGTCATGGCGGCTGTAAAAAAAAAAAAAAAAAACTTTAGATGTGAAACTATTCCCACCTCAATTCGGGGAACAAACAGCTAAACTGATAGCATTAAAAAGGATATAACTTTGTGTGAAACTTGAGGGTAATTTTTTTTACAAACGGTTAAAATGCTAGAGTGGGGGTGTGTATATTAAAGGATCTACTAATGAATGCGGGGTGGATCCAGACCTTCCGGAATGTGGGGTATTCATGGCGTCCTCGAGAATTTGTGGATTTTCTCCGGGTACTCCAGTTTACTCCCACAAAATGAAATTATGGATGCTAGACTGGATGAACACACTAAATTCTTCTTTTTATGAGTGTGAGCGTGAATGATAGTTTGTCTTTTTGTGTTTTTTGATTGGCAGACCACCGAGACATAATCTATCAATAAAAGATCAATAAAGAAAATAATTTGGGCTTGAGTCAAGGAAAGACCTATGTCTCGACAAGGGGGAGGTGGCCTTGCTACAACGGCACTACAAGGCTTAGGGTTTAAATCTATATGCATACCCACATATCCATTTCAAAAAATACATATAGATTTTATTTTATTTTATTAGATCATATGGATATCATTCCACGATATGGAATTCCAGAAACTATTTATAGTGATAATGGCTCCCATTTTGTTAATATAATAGTTGTCTACCATCCACAATTGGCGGACCTTATATGAAGTCCTGTTTGGTAGACCTTACAAATTGTTATTATTCACCACACAATGACAATTGGATGATGAGGCGAATCTATCAGAGAAAAAAAACGCACACACCAAATTTAGACTATCAGAGGGAGATTTTGCTTCTCAACAGGAAACGGACGAAGTGACGGTGATTCTTGAAGACTGGATGCTGATAAGCAGCATAAAAGAAGAAACATCGGAGCAACGCAAAGTGGGAGGGTCCTTGTTACTGAAAGGGGACACGGATGCACCTTTCCCACAGTAAGAAGGTTGTCTAAATTGAAACGTTTCAAGAGGAAAACTCCCTAAACAAAGACAAAAAGTCATGTTGAAAACAATTATTGCTTTTGGGGCAATGAGATTAATGATGATTGTGATTCTATTCCTTTCCACAGTAGGGTTGTTTTCTCCAGTTGGAGAAAAAGGCGGAGGCGTTTCAATTGAGGATACACCTTCTTACGGGAGGGTAAACCGAGAAACATACACATTTACATTTAATTAACATTACCTACTAAATCAAATTTCCACATTGAAAATATATCTTTGGACTCGGCGACGTCCCGGTTGCCGTACAAGGGGTCAATCTTTGGTGGGAAATATGTGTGGTACATTAACAGCAAAAAATTGAAGATTGGGAAAAGCCTTGTTGCAGAAATTGGTCAAGATTGGAAAGCTTGGACTGACATATTAACCTGTGAAATTTATTTCTGAAACAGGGATTTCCCAAACGGGGGATAATGGAGTTAATGGAGTGTAAAGAAGGCAAGCACTATGTGGAGCTACTTTGGTAAAAGGGTGGTCTCAATTGAAACATTGAGGGGACGGGTAAGATAAACTTTCTGACTTAATAAAATACGGGAAACACCAATATTAATTGAAAAGATTATTGCTCAGCAAGCAATACCATAAAACTATAGGGAACTCTTTTATATTGGGTTTGACGTCTCGATATGGTTTCAATTGAGACTAAACCATCTTACAAAGGATTAGGATAACCTACCAGACAAGAGAAAATACGATGGGGTCTAACAACTCCCTCAATCACCATTCTTTTGGGGAAAAGTGTTTTTACAAATGAAAAAACGTGTCCTACTTGGCAAGAAAGAAAAAAAATATTGAAACAGTGTTTATCTTGTTACGCAGTAAATAGGAAGTCAATTTTTCCACTGTTTAATCATTTTACCTGCTTAAACCTTACAGGGCATGGTCTGAAGCTGGGGGCGATAAATGAGACGTGGTGTACCGGCGTTCTAAAACAAACTACACCCCTGATACCACGTTCTGGCCTATGGTGGCGGGGTGGTAGATAAATTATACGACTCCTGTCGAAACGCGGCAGGACTAGGTACTTTGGTCTCACTGCTCTTACCGGTGTCTGTTTTTCCATCCACAGTGGAGGAGATACAATTGGCGGCTCATAATTCGGCTGAAGGGTCGACCCTCCCGACATCGTCGAGAGGCATGGAGGGAAGGAGATCCAACATACATTGATGCGATTGGCATCCCCTGGGGCGTACCAGATGAGTATAAGCTGGCTAATCAGATCGCAGCAGGTTGGGAGTCTATCTTCCTTCTAATCACCCCAAACAAAAATGTGGATAGAATAAATTACTTACATTACAATGTCCAAAACTTGGAAATTATACTGAACAGGGATTTGTGGCCATGAAGGAACAACTGGCAGCTACCAGTCTGATGGCGTTCCAGAATCGCATAGCGGTGGATATGATCCTTGAAACAGGGGGCGTGTGTGCAATGTTTGGAAAACAATGTTGCACCTTCATACCGAACAACGCGTCACCCAGTGGATCTCTCACCAGGGCCATTACTGGCCTGCAAACACTGAACCGCAATATGCAAGAGCACTCTGGAGTAGATATGTCCGCATTGTCAGATTGGTGGGATAAGACCTTTGGAAAATCTAAAGATTTGGCTACATCCTTCGTGGTGACTATAGGCACAATTACCGCTATCCTAACATTGTGTGGGTGATGTAGTATCCCCTGTTTGCGCTCCTTGCTAAGCCGACTTATAACTACTGCAATTGCCCCTACAAATTCTAAAGTACATGAGTTGTATCTTATGGGACGGTTTGGGGAAAGCAGTGAGGTCCAGGAGTACGGTAAATCCGAGGACCAATTGGACGAATATAATTATGTTTTTTCTCTTTCAGACCAGCCATGGGAGTAAGGAGTAGGCGGATAAAATCGCAGTCACCGACATTTCCATTCGTGATTACTAAGAAATGATTAATAACATACATTATAAAAACGGGGGAATGTTGGGTTTATTCTGTATTACTTTTATAATAGTCGTATTAATTCATTTCTTTGTTAAATCATTCTCTTTCTATTCTCTGTATTAATTCCTTTCTTTGTTTAAATCATTCTCTTTCTATTTTCCAAGTGTTGCGAGGTCACGCCAAGTCATCTTTAACCTGGACGGCCTGTTCCAGGATGGTTATACAAACAATCCACCCAATCTGGGTCCTTGAGATTTGGTGGGCCCTTGGTGACGAGGCCAGGGCTATTCGGCCAATAACAAGAATATTGTTATCGTTATGTAACCGTGCACTTCGGGTTTTTCTGTATGTAACGATTATATGATTATGATTATATTATATGATTCTTAGGTCAAGGAGGTTGTATAATTACTCTAATCTAAATGTTGTTAGGTCTAGTCTCCTGTTTTTGTTATTGGTAAAATACTTTGATTGTTATTGTAGTCCCAGATGTTGTTTTTACTCATACGTGATGGAATGATCAACAACTCTGTAAATTGTTTTGATTCATGGCAATAAGAAGCGTACGAAAACGTCTATTCGAGGAGACGTTCGGAAGTTGTAAGGTGACACTTGCTGTAACGCTCCCCTCCGGAGGCTTTTATCTGTTGTATCCATTTCTATTTAATTAAATGTCAATAATTGAATAAGATGTCTTCCTGCAGTTATTGATAATTACGGACGAAGGTAATTATTAATGAACCTGACAATAACTAAAGTTGGTTTGAAATACAACAAAGGACCTGTCTGATTATTTCACCCGTCTTTTAAAGGCGAAATACTGCTACCCGTGGAAAATCACGGGTACAACACTTTGTACTTTGTGTTTTTGCTTTGCTGTTCTGTCTAATCACCCTCTTGCTGCTGCCACAATGTAATTTCCTGAATACGGGATGAATAAAGTTATCCAATCCAAATCATTTTGGATAAATATACAAGTGTTAACTAAATGCCTGTCTAGTTCGGGATCCACTTCTGCCTGTCTCGACAGTTTTGACAAACCTACCATTCCTCCCTCTGGGCATCCCTTCAGTGATAATTGAATTAGCTCTGTAAAAGTGTTACCCAAAGCAAAATGAACCCAGTCAGTAATGTTCAAAAGAAGAGAAAAAGAAAAAAGGCAACCAAAAAAATAATGAAGATCCGACGGCTTGGTTCAGCTACATCAACCCGCCCAAGAGTGCTTATTCCCAGGCTGCCATTGATGGTAGACTAATAACAGAAATATCATCTTCACCTCAGTCAACATGAATCTTTGTATTTAATCATTAAATGCTCTTTTCGGCCGAATTTAAATCCAATGCTGTTTTTTCAAACTTATCCTATGGCTCGGTTCTGCTACATCTGCCTGCCCAAGAGTGCTTATTCCCGGGCTGCCATTGACGGTAGATTAATAACAGAAATAGCATCTGCACCTCAGTCAACATGAATCGGACGTCATTGATTTTTACTATAATTTGGACAACGCCGGCGGTGGACCGGATTAAAAATCCTAACGGGCCGAATATGGCCCGTGGGCCAAGGTTGTCAAACAACATTCAGACGATTGGCCAAAATAGCTTTTGCCGACAGACGTTTGACGGAAGGACAGTTCGCCGAGGGGGCGTTTCGCAGAACGGATAGTTAGCCGACCGGATAGCCAGTCGACCGGACGTTGCGCCGAAACGGGATTTGCGCGCTCGCCCCGCCCCCGGTTGTTTGTCTATACATTTTTCAACCTCGGCCCGCAGGTCATATACGGCCCGTTACAGGCAACACTCATTTAGGAATACCAAAAATAATGAATATTAGTAGGCACGAGATAATTAGTGTCTAAACAGATTCGATGCATAGAATTAAAGATTATCTCGTGCCTACTAATATTCATTATTTTTGGAAATTTCCACTGCCTACTATTATTCCGGTGCCTACTATTATTAATTCATTTGGAATTTTCCACTCCCTACTATTATTCCAGTGCCTACTATTATTCGGGTCTTCATAGTATGATCTGATATTTTCTAAGATTAAAGAAGACCGTGTTATGGAGCTAAGTTCTATAACTGTTGATTCTGAAAAGGCTGTAGTATAAAAAAGCATTTTCCAAACTCCCACACATCTGGGAATCTTGTAAGTTTGTATCGTATTATTTGTAATTTTTGTAAATAGTTTGTATTGTCTATTGACATATAGTTTTATTCATGTTGTTTACGTCTGACAGTGTTCAGTGAAATTGTTTTGTGATCCATTTGCCTGCTTGCACTGCTTCCAAATGTGGGTTTTCATATTGAAGCATTTAACCAATCACATTTCAGCCATTATTTTTTGCCCGGGTGAGAAATCTGCCTCAAGGCCTTCACAATAGGTTCTGCAGGCTCTGCTGCATTAAACAAGCGTCGTTAAGACTATTGCTTTAACCAATCAGATTTCGAGTTTGGAACACCACAATGCCTTGTCGCAGGCGTAGGGATACATCATAGCCTTCTCGCTGGCATAGGGATACGTCATCGCTTTCACCAACTATGATTGGCTAGCCAGAGTGAGCCAGCTAGAGCTCGCAAGCTCAGCCCACAATGGCCCGCGAAGGAAAACAAATGGACTTGGTTTCAGATTTGCCGGCAAAGCCGTTTTTCAGACGGACTTTTCAAGAAAAAAACAGCTGGACATCATTAAGAAAGTTCGGACACCTCCAAAGCAAACAAGCAAGTGAACATTTTCACCAGTAAATCGAATAAAAACGAATGCCAGAGATACGACAGGATAGGCTCGACTTTCAGCATTAGCTTCGATGGCGATAGAAAAGGAGGTAGAAAGAAGGATGATATTGTGTCCAGTTAAAGAGGATTTTTGGTGAGTAAAATATGGCTATATTCCTAAATAATGTTGCAATTGTATGACGTTATTATTGATGATTTTTGTGTCGCAGCTGAAGCTTCAGTAGCCATAAAATAGTTTTTGAGGGTTGGATTGATTATTTGAAAGCACTATGACAAAATGCATGGACCGCCGCTACCCAAACCTCTGGTCGGCGAGCTGTCCGGCGCCCAAACGTCTTTCCGCAAATTGACAGAGTACAACATACACTAGACATGGCCGCTACGATAAAAACACTGCAACGTACAATCACCCCTAATATTAATACCATACTACATGATGTTTTTGTGCTTATACAGAAAAATAAAATACACAAGTACAATTATTAAGAAGCACCAGCAGGCGGCCCGGTCTCTTCTGCTGGTTTCGAACATAAAGACAATTGTTGCGATAATAAAAAAGATCTCCTTTGAAAATTGGGTCACATGAGAAAGGAACATTTTATTTACCGGATTTTCACACATATAGGGCGCACTTAAAAGTCGAACATTTTCTCCAAAATGGTCGATGCGCCCAATCGGTCCCTGTGCATTCCAAGCATTACGATAAATCCATTCAAAAAATCCAAGGGGAGGGGCAAGGCATTTGACTTCTGTGTGCTGGCAGCACTGTAAACCCTCAAAAACACTCTCAATACAGCATATTACAGCATAAATGCCTGACGTGAATGACAATACAATGCGGGTGTGAACACTTGAAAAATGAACTGAAGCCATTAATTTTAAACAATTTCCCATTATTTTAGGAAATGTATATTCTTTTTCTGGAGTAGGATTTAACAGCTTTGCTAACGGGTTAGTTATGCTGGTGCTCTCTTAAAAAAACACGCTAGCACCTAGCCGAATATATGCTAGTGTCTAGCATAACATACAGTAACTTATAGAATAACATACACTAGTGGCTACCATAACTTATGCTAGCAGCTAGTATAACATATGCTAGCCTAGTGTTATGCTAGCGCAATATCGGAGGAAGCGCCCAATGTCTTGACAAAAACAGAAAATATACCCGCAAATGAGACTGCGCCCTATCACATGGTGCGTTTTACAGGTGTGAAAATATGCTACATCCATGCGGGCCCCACAGCTGAATTTGATTGCCCCTAATAAGTCCACACTCTCAGTAATAAGCAACCCAGCATGGTTGGGGCTATGTAACCATGGTATACAGTTGTGGTCAAAAGTTTGCACACACTTGTGAAGAACATAATGTCATGGATCTCTTGAGTTTCCAGTTATTTCTACAACTCTGATTTTTTCTCTGATAAAGTGATTGGAACAGATACTTCTTTGTCACCAAAAAATCAGGAAGTTTGGTTCCTTTATTACTTTATTATGGGTGAACAGAAAAAAAAAGTGATCAAATCTGCTGCGTCAAAAATATACATACAGCAGCGCTAATATTTGGTAACTTGTCCCTTGGGCATTTTCACTTCAATTAGACGCTTTTGCTAGCCATCCACAAGCTTCTGGCAAGCTTCTGTTTGAATCTTTGACCACTCCTCTTGACAAAATGGGTGCAGTTCAGTTAAATATAATGGCTTTCTGACATGGACTTGTTTCTTCAGCATTGTCCACAAGTTCTCAATGTGGTTTTGATAGATCTGAAAATACAACTTCAGGAGCAGGTTAAGGAAGAGTGAGATCAATTTAATAGGAAATAGGTTTATTACCAAACTGCAAAGTGAAGAGAGAGAGGTCTAAAAGTTGAGTCCTGTTCAGCGCGATGTTCTTGCAGCTTTCTGTCGAATGAACAGTGAGTTTGTCTTTATAAAGGAAAACAGGGCATAGTATGGTTTCTATGACAACTACCAAACTCTGGGCAAAGTCGAATTAATCAGTGACAGGTCTCCATGGCAACGAACAAACTTTGGGCGAAGGATGATTAATCAGTGGCAAGTCTCCATGGCAACGGCCAAACGTTGGGCAAAGTCCGGTTAATCAGTGTGAAGTCTCCATGAAAACGACCAAACTGGCAAGTTTCTTATGACAATGATGTCTCTATACTTACAAAAACTGATACAATTTGAACAAACAATTGCCAAGCGACTTTGACATTTTATCTTACAATATTATCTTACAAGTTTAAGTCAGGACTTTGGGAAGGCCTTTCAAAAATTCTAGCCTGATTTAGCCATTCCATTACCACTTTTGATGTGTTTAGGGTCATTGTGTCAGGAGCAGCTCGTTTGTCCCTCCCGGCTTGCCTATATGTTCGAGCAGTTGCGAGTGATTCATGATAACTTCCAGATGTGTGTATTTAAACATGACTGAATTGATATTCATTGTCGGATCAACTGTGATACCGCATATGTCTCTAAGAAGGTACCTGCGTAAATTCTTGCGTTTGATTCCATGGCCATGCAGCCACGCTACCATTCTCCTGCTTCTCACTTATTCTCCATGCTCCGGTTTGGTTTCGTTTCAGATGCACAAGTCCTTGTTGTTTTGTAAGGCTTTCTGAGTTATTAATGTTGTTACCCATGAACACAATTTGCCTCTTCCCCTCCTGCTTCCCCTTTACTGGGTCCAAATCCCTCCAACCGCGCCACGACGTCTCGGCGTGTTCTTAACACATTGTCCTGTTGGAACACCCAACTGGCCCAAGACCTTATCTTCGTTTCCCCAGTAAAAAGAATAAAATAAAATAGGTAATATAAAAGTATAAAAAAGGTAAATTCTCAAATATTGCACAATATAAGATATTGCACATTGTTATTGCACAACCCAAAGTTATTGCACAGAAGAGACTGTGTCGTGCAAACGCAAGTTCAGAGTCCTGATGGCTGTGGGAAAAAACTGTCCTTAAGTATTTGTCCATGCTTTGTGAGACCTGTAGCGTCGGCCAGAGGGCAGCAGCTGGAACAGGTTTTTGACCAGGGTGGTATGGGTGCCCAACAATGTTCCCGGCTCTGCTGAGGTAACGAGGGCTGGCAAAGTTATCCAGTGAGGGCAGAGAGCAGCCAATGATCTTCTGGGCAGTGTTGATCACTCTCTGTATGACTTTTCTGTCTGCTGCCGTGCTTCCAGCATACCACACTGTAATGCAGTAAGCCAGGATATTCTCCACAGTGGCTCTCTAGAAGGTTACCAGATGCTTAGTGTCCAAGTTGTTTCTCCTGAGTACCCTCAGAAGATGGAGTCGTTTTTGGGCCTTTTTCATTACTGTCATGGTGTTGGTAGACCAGGAGAGCTTGTCCAGGATGTGAGCCCCCAAGAATTTTAAGGACTGGACCCTGTCTACCCAAACTCCATTTATGTGGAGTGGGGCCAGATAAGTGCTGCGTTTGTGAAAGTCCAGGGTGATGTCTTTAGTTTTCTTGGTGTTTAATAATAATAATAATAATCGGACATAAGCTTTGTCATGATCATTGACTCGACAAAAGCCTAATTTTCATCATACTGTTAGACGTAAAGTTAAAGGATCTGACTCCAATTCCTTAACTCTGTCTTATCCCTTCAAACAATGGAGCGTGTTCAGTATCGGAGGAGACAGACCAGGGTATAGCAAGTTAATCCACAGATGATTTATTCCTGCCAAATTGATCCATACAGAGCTCTGGGTCTCCCTCCCAAATAAGAAGCCCGCTGAGTGTCGCTGTCCCCAGCGGAGGATGAGAAAGACAACATCCGAACCCGGGTTTACCCAGTTATAGTAATACAAAAATGAATATTCATTCGCTGATTAACAATGAGATGCGGACTGGTCCACAAATGCCGGGAGTGGTATTCTTCTACGGACTTCACACTCTCCATCCTGGAATCCACATCGTCCAGGTCTCTGTCTCCGCTGTCGTTTGAAGTCCAGACCATCTGTCCAGCTCCTTGTCTTCTCTGTCTTTTGAAGTCCACACTCTGTCTTCTTATCAGAGGGAATTCAACCTCAAAAGAAGGATATCAGACAGCCTTTTGTACATTGTAATCGAGTTAGGAACAAGAGTTTAATCCTACAGTAGTTATGTCAAAATGAAAACAGCAACAATAAAATGAATGAGTAAAATGTCATATTCTTCATACACTCTCTTGGTCTCCCAAGGAGACCAGACCAACAAACAACACACAGGTTAGTAAGAAACGAAACGAAGAAGCACTACATTCGTGTATAAGAAAACGAAGAAGCACTACATTAGTATATAAAAAATAAAGAAGGACTACATGAGTTTATCCATGAACACATGTGATAGGTCTGAAAATACGACTTCAGGAGCAGGTTAAGAAAGAGTGAGATCTATATAAAGAGGAAATAGGTTTATTACCGGACTGCAGGATGGTTGGAGAATGCTCTGACAGCTGTGGACCTCTCGCAGCCTGTCTTCCTCGCAATTCTCTCTGATTGAACACTAGGTCAGTCTTTATATAGGAACAGGACAGAGTTTATGTAAACAAAACTTTGGGCTAATATGGTTAGACATTACCAGGTTTAAGTTGTATGCAAACACGTTATTTGTATAGCTCACACAAACTGCTGCAGCCTATCTAATATTGCGCGTTCCGAACAAACAGTTCCAAAGCGAGTTGGCCATATTCCACAATACAAGGAAACAATTGCAAAACCTGTTACCCAGCCTATGTTACACTTCGTCAGGCGAACAAACAATTGCAAGGCCAGCTAGTTAGCTGTTTTACAATTCGTGGTGCGAACAAACCATTGCAAGGCCAGCTAGTTGGCCTATCCTACATTCCACTATCTTAACAAACACTTGTAAAACCAGTTTGGCCACATGGCTCGCCATGAACAAACAATTATTAAGCCAGTTGGCAGGTCTACCCCACAACATGCTCGGGGGAGGAAGGGTGCAGAGGTTTCAGTTTGGAGCAACTGGGCATACTGACCTTAAGGGTCTGGTCCCACTGCCCAATCAATCATATTCCAGCTGTGAGATTCACTGGGGAAACAGAAACCGGAAGCAACAAAGACATGCACGAACACACACCAGAAGCATTTGTGGGAAATCTATCATATAACTTATCACTTCCACACCATAACCAGATGTCAGCTCGGGATAAGGGGTGTGGTACTGGAAAAGACATTTAATACACCAGTCAGACGGAATGCTTCCCAATGATTTTCCAGTCCCGTTTAATTTGTGACAGGAAAAAATTGGGCATTCTACTGATTTGTCAAAAATTGGTCTATATTTATCCTCTAGGGCAAGTGGGAATATCGAATCGTACTTAGAACAATTAAATGTCGGATTGCCGTTTTTTAGGAGATCCCTAATACATTCGTTGTCGACTGGGGCCGAAACAATACAGAGTACGGATCGAGCACCCATACACATGAGAAAATCATCTTGGATTTTGCTGGCAGCTTGCTCTGCCATTAACAACCAATTGTTAGATACTGCTGTAATACCTGTAGTCATTCTAAACCAATCATTCACTGATGGTTCGCCATGGATTATGCAGACTTTACTCAATTTAGGGGATACGATTGATAGAGTCACCTTGCCCTTTTTTGCCTGAGTAGTACTGGGATTTTTTTTACACATCCCCACTGGTCAGCACGGATCGGTATCAGAGGACCACGCACACAGATTCAAGAAGCTACACTTTGTGGATAATGAAGTCCAGTCACCCTCCGTCCACAGATGTAAGGTGCCTTCCGACTCATTTATCCTGAAATACAAACCAGAACCATCAACAGAAAAATTTGAAACCTTCTGTAAGATAAGACTTTGCAATTGCTTGTTCATATTGTATTAGTTTTTGTGAGTGTAACAGCATCGTAGTCATCCTTATGGCTGACATGTCAGCATAAACACCCAACTGTCTGACTGAAAAATCAATCCTAGTTTTGTGATTAATATTTCCTTCCTATTCTGAGACACCATATACCCCTCCCCGTCGGTCTAAACTCCAGTTTGAAGTAATTTGTGAAGAATTTCGTTCAAAAGTAGCGTCTCTAACAAACTAGGTTCTGATGTGTTTATACTCACAAACAGGAGGGATATGTAAGATAAGACAAAGTGTCTTTGCAATTGCTTGTTCATATTGTATTAGTTTTTGTGAGTATAACAGCATCGTAGTCATCCTTATGGCTGACATGTCAGCATAAACACCCAACTGTCTGACTGAAAAATCAATCCTAGTCTTGTGTTTGGGTTGACATGTCAGCACGAATACTCAACTGTCCGACACTGATCAATGACCTTTTGCCCTGCAAATGACTGAAACATATCTGTCCGAAGTCCAAGTGACAACTGTCAGTTTTGCCTGCATTTAGGACACACTCACTGGTCTTTCGACTAGAGTTGCAGGAACATTGCGTTGAACAGGACCCCACTGCAAGAACTCTCACTGTCTGCTTTGCAGTCTGGTAATAAACCTATTTTCTATTTAGCTCCTGAAGTTGTATTTTCAGACCTAACACCTTCTTTTGCCATATTTTAGCTATTTTTGACCAGCCATAGGTACCAGGTGACCTTTGGGTCGACTGATCCATTACTACAGTGTGTGCCTAGTTCCCCCCTAAGTCCTGGTATGGCCTAGCATCCATATTGTATTTGTTTCCCCAATCCGAACCTCTTCCATTATTTTTTGAGTATAACGCTGCGTATGGAATAATCATGCGAATTTCGAACGTGCCGTTGTAACAAAACCATCGCCTATTGTCATTCATTCACTTTGGATGCGTTTGGTCTGTCCAGTACTGTACCTGACCCTGGCTGCAAGGATCATAGCCGGCCAGCGTGGAACCCCCATACCCTACTGAGGTTGTACGTCTTTTAAATCATTTGTGTACTGTTGGAATTATATATTAAAATGTTTACTAACGACAATTATGCAACTTACTAATACATTAATAACTAAGCAAATGAAACTAAGGCTGAACCACTATATATGTTTAATAGTGTTTTTACGACTTCACTATGTGGAACACAGCCGCTTGTTAAACCCTGTATGATTTATCGCGTAAATAATGAGCTATCTATACTTTATGGCATAGACGCTGAAGTTACTTTCAGTTCCGTTATCTTAGAATGACCAATGTGAACCCTAGTGTCTCACTCCTTTTTCCAGTTTTGTTTGTGTTACCAGAAGTTATGGCCCTCTCGGCTCACAGAAAGAGAAGTTACTGCCGACAGACATGAGTTAAAAGGATGACCCATGTGTGGGGTCATAGGGTTTTTTTTCACACACACACTCATACTCAGAGGGACGGAGATCATTGCTATATATGTGCTTTGTAAAATGTATTGAGTTACCTTTCTTCCTCTTGCTTCTGTATGAGGTGTTAGGTCCAGATCGATCTGTTATATAAAGCCACGCCTTTTGAACGAGACTCTGCTGACTTTTTCCATTTCTGAATTAAAAGAACTTGTGGAAGTAGAAACAGGCTAATATTAAAATTAGCTAACAGCAACAACAAACTTTCTACTTCAGGACCAGTTGTGTCCCATTCGTTAGAGATTTCGATGTCATTGGAGCCACATCCGTCTGATTGGAGATCGCCCAATAGGAGTATGACATACACATGTGAAGTGCTCCTTCAAAAAATAACAAGAGAAAGATTAAAACAATAATCAATAAGTGAACCTATAGCCCCCTTCCCCTCTCTAGGACTGGGATAAGCCCAGGAAAACCATGCGAAGGGATATAAAGACTTAATGACTCCCTAGCACACGGGTACGCCTCCGGCCAATGAGAGAATAAGAATACAATGACCAGAAGATATATTTTCCCATGTACTTGTTGTGTCATGTCCGTAAAGTCAATGGTGATCTCAGCCCCTAGCCAGAGGGCTGGATGAAAATCACCAGGTCTTGGTTTAAGGGTCAGTCGTGGGACCCACCCATACACCATCCACACGTTTCACAGCACCCGCAAGCGCCCACACAGTCTGTTCCTCTGGAGAGGCAGATTGCTGGGCTTACAGAATCACATCCACAGACAAACTCTCATGCACCGGCTCTGAGTGGTGGTCAGCTTCCAATAGAACCAGATTAGAAGGATTACCTACCACGTATCTAGCTACTGATTTTGCTAACTGATCAGCCACATGATTACCTCTAGCTATAAAAGATAAGGACTTGGAGTGACCAGGAACTTTAACAATCGCCAATTGGGACGGAAGGAGCATGGCTTTGTACAAGCGCAACATGATATCCCTGTGTACTATGGTTTTACCCTTGGCCGTGGTGTAATCATTGCGTTCACATTCAGTGGGGTCAATGACATCAGCCGAATCTGCATAAGCCCAATCACTATAAATAGTAACCGGATGACCTGTTGCGGTCTCCAAAGCCAAAAAAGGGCCAACAGCTCAGCCGCTTGGGTAGACTGATTAGTGGCCTGTATAGAAGATGCAAAATGCACAAAGTCATCTCCCTGGCTTTCCACTACGGCAGCCTCCCTATGTAGACGTCCCGAATGGTCTCTTCAACAACAACCGTCTGTAAACATAATGCGACCGGATATAAGCGGTTTGGTAGCGAGATCAGGCCGAACGTACCTTTGGTGATTAACCCGCATAGCACATTCGTGGGGTTCTGAATGGATGTTATCCGCCATATTGAAGCCTGTGTGAACGAAATGAATATTTGGAGCTGTGAGTATACGTAAAAGTCTGGACTGTCGAAGCGATGATAAGGTAAATGATGATGAAGCCACATACGCCGATACTCCATGATCAGTCAGAACGTATAGATGTCTTTTTAATGCCTCTCTTCAGGTCTGCTTTGGCAGCGCTGTATTGTAACTTGTCCCCTGACCTGAAGGCAATTATACGGCATTTGATGAGTGCCTGTGTCTCACTAGTCATCCAGTGTTTTTGGTTAGGAAAAACCTTTATCCGTTTACTAACAGCGACGTTGTCCGTGGATTTTTTGATGTAGGAAAGTACAGTGTCCGTGTAGTCCTGGAGGTTGTGGTGTTCAAAAGGTTCCCAAATGGTCCAGGAAAAACAGTCCTGCAGCTGAGAAAGGGCGTCCTCAGGCCATGTGTCAGGTTCATTAATAATTACCTTCGTCCGTAATTATCAATAACTGCAGGAAGACATCTTATTCAATTATTGACATTTAATTAAATAGAAATGGATACAACAGATAAAAGCCTCCGGAGGGGAGCGTTACAGCAAGTGTCACCTTACAACTTCCGAACGTCTCCTCGAATAGACGTTTTCGTCCCATTCTTATGGTCACAAGTTACAGAGTTGTTGATCATTCCATCACGTATGAGTAAAAACAACATCTGGGACTACAATAACAATCAAAGTATTTTACTAATAACAAAAACAGGGACTAGACCTAACAACATTTAGATTAGAGTAATTATACAACCTCCTTGACCTAAGAATCATATAATATAATCATAATCATATAATCGTTACATACAGAAAAACCCGATGTGTACGGTTACATAACGATAACAATATTCTTGTTATTATCCGAATAGCCCTGTCCTCGTCACCAAGGGCCCACCAAATCTCAAGGACCCAGATTGGGTGGATTGTTTGTATAACCATCCTGGAACAGGCTGTCTAGGTTAAAGATGACTTGGCGTGACCTCAACACTTTTGAAAAACAGAAAGAGAATGATTTAACAAAGTAATGAATTAATACAGAGAAAAGAAAGAGATTGATTTAATAAAGAAATGAATTAATATAACTATTATAATAGTAAAACAGAACAAACCCAACATTCCCCCGTTTTTATAATATGTATGTTATTAGTCACTTCTTAGTAATCACTAAATGGTAATGTCGGGTGACTGTGATTTTTCCCGCCTACTCCTTACTCCCATGGCTGGTCTGAAAGAGAAAAAACATAATTATATTCGTCCAATTGGTCCTCGGATTTACCGTACTCCTGGACCTCACTGCTTTCCCCAAGCCGTCCCATAAGATACAACTCATGTACTTTAGAATTTGTAGGGGCCATTGCAGTAGTTATAAGTCGGCTTAGCAAGGAGCGCAAACAGGGGATACTACATCACCCACACAATGTTAGGATAGCGGTAATTGTGCCTATAGTCCAAATCTTTAGATTTTCCAAAGGTCTTATCCCACCAATCTGACAATGCGGACGTATCTACTCCAGAGTGCTCTTGCATATTGCGGTTCAGTGTTTGCAGGCCAGTAATGGCCCTGGTGAGAGATCCACTGGGTGACGCGTTGTTCGGTATGAAGGTGCAACATTGTTTTCCAAACATTGCACACACGCCCCCTGTTTCAAGGATCATATCCACCGCTATGCGACCCCGGAACGCCATCAGACTGGTAGCTGCCAGTTGTTCCTTCATGGCCACAAATCCCTGTTCAGTATAATTTCCAAGTTTTGGACATTGTAATGTAAGTAATTTATTCTATCCACATTTTTGTTTGGGGTGATTAGAAGGAAGATAGACTCCCAACCTGCTGCGATTTGATTAGCCAGCTTATACTCATCTGGTACGCCCCGGGGGATGCCAATCGCATCAATGTATGTTGGATCTCCTTCCCTCCATGCCTCTCGACGATGTCGGGAGGGTCGACCCTTCAGCCGAATTATGAGCCGCCAATTGTATCTCCTCCACTGTGGATGGAAAAACAGACACCGGTAAGAGCAGTGAGACCAAAGTACCTAGTCCTGCCGCGTTTCGGCAGGAGTCGTATAATTTATCTACCACCCCGCCACCATAGGCCAGAACGTGGTATCAGGGGTGTAGTTTGTTTTAGAACGCCGGTACACCACGTCTCATTTATCGCCCCCAGCTTCAGACCATGCCCTGTAAGGTTTAAGCAGGTAAAATGATTAAACAGTGGAAAAATTGACTTCCTATTTACCGCGTAACAGGATAAACACTGCTTCAATATTTTTTCTTGCCAAGTAGGACACGTTTTTTCATTTGTAAAAACACTTTTCCCCAAATGAATGGTGATTGAGGGAGTTGTTAGATCCCATCGTATTTTCCCTTGTCTGGTAGTTTATCCTAATCCTTTGTAAGATGGTTTAGTCTCAATTGAAACCATATGGAGACGTCAAACCCAATATAAAAGAGTTCCCTATAGTTTTATGGTATTGCTTGCTGAGCAATAATCTTTTCAATTAATATTGGTGTTTCCCGTATTTTATTAAGTCAGAAAGTTTATCTTACCCGTCCCCTCAATGTTTCAATTGAGACCACCCTTTTACCAAAGTAGCTCCACCAAGTGCTTGCCTTCTTTACACTCCATTAACAGCGCCCAATTATCCCCCGTTTGGGAAATCCCTGTTTCAGAAATAAATTTCACAGGTTAATATGTCAGTCCAAGCTTTCCAATCTTGACCAATTTCTGCAACAAGGCTTTTCCCAATCTTCGATTTTTTGCTGTTAATGTACCACACATTTCCCACCATAGATTGACCCCTTGTATGGCAACCGGGACGTCACCGAGTCCAAAGATATATTTTCAATTTGGAAATTTGATTTAGTAGGTAATGTTAAATTAAATGTAAATGTGTATGTTTCTCGGTTTACCCTCCCGTAAGAAGGTGTATCCTCAATTGAAACGCCTCCGCCTTTTTCTCCAACTGGAGAAAACAACCCTACTGTGGAAAGGAATAGAATCACAATCATCATTAATCTCATTGCCCCAAAAGCAATAATTGTTTTCAACATGACTTTTTGTCTTTGTTTAGGGAGTTTTCCTCTTGAAACGTTTCAATTTAGACAACCTTCTTACTGTGGGAAAGGTGCATCCGTGTCCCCTTTCAGTAACAAGGACCCTCCCACTTTGCGTTGCTCCGATGTTTCTTCTTTTATGCTGCTTATCAGCATCCAGTCTTCAAGAATCACCGTCGCTTCGTCCGTTTCCTGTTGAGAAGCAAAATCTCCCTCTGATAGTCTAAATTTGGTGTGTGCGTTTTTTTCTCTGATAGATTCGCCTCATCATCCAATTGTCATTGTGTGGTGAATAATAACAATTTGTAAGGTCTACCAAACAGGACTTCATATAAGGTCCGCCAATTGTGGATGGTAGACAACTATTATATTAACAAAATGGGAGCCATTATCACTATAAATAGTTTCTGGAATTCCATATCGTGGAATGATATCCATATGATCTAATAAAAATAAAATAAAATCTATATGTATTTTTTGAAATGGATATGTGGGTATGCATATAGATTTAAACCCTAAGCCTTGTAGTGCCGTTGTAGCAAGGCCACCTCCCCCTTGTCGAGACATAGGTCTTCCCTTGACTCAAGCCCAAATTATTTTCTTTATTGATCTTTTATTGATAGATTATGTCTCGGTGGTCTGCCAATCAAAAAACACAAAAAGACAAACTATCATTCACGCTCACACTCATAAAAAGAAGAATTTAGTGTGTTCAACCAGTCTAGCATCCATAATTTCATTTTGTGGGAGTAAACTGGAGTACCCGGAGAAAATCCACAAATTCTCGAGGACGCCATGAATACCCCACATTCCGGAAAGTCTGGATCCACCCCGCATTCATTAGTAGATCCTTTAATATACACACCCCCACTCTAGCATTTTAACCGTTTGTAAAAAATTACCTTCAAGTTTCACACAAAGTTATATCCTTTTTAATGCTATCAGTTTAGCTGTTTGTTCCCCGAATTGAGGTGGCAATAGTTTCACATCTAAGGTTTTTATTTTCACAGCCGCCATGACCTAATGGCCCCCTATCAGGTTTTTGGAAAATCCCAATTCCCTTTGATAGCATGCCAATCACCTTTTAATGCGGCCATCCAATTTTGTTTCCACTTTTTTTTTTTTTCCCAGGTGATAAAATAATCTCCCCCATTTGTAAAAAAAATTCATCCACGCCTAATTTATACAACATGACGCCTATGGCCTTTATTACGTCGCCTTGACTCCAAATTCTATGAACCAAGATAACACGCCGAATTTGTAAATGAATTTCCCCCATCCCATTTTGTTCATAGACAACCCATCTACCTAAAGCGTCACTTGTTTCAAAACATGAAAGGCCCCACTAGAATTCGTGCATCCAGCGCCAAATAGAGCCTATTTACACATTTGTCTCAAACTTGTTTTAGATATGGGGTCCCCAATTTCCCAAAATTTCCCAGAATTAATGTACTACCACATCCTGTCAAAAACCCAAAACGACTAACATAACCTGTTTCTAAGCCAGATTCTGGAATTTGGAGAATTTCTCCTTTCCCTCCCTTATCTAAGCTTGTTATTGCCACTCGTTATCACTGTAACATTCAGGCGTATTAACCCCATCGTTGCTAAAGTTCTCACCAATTTGCATGCCCTTAAAGCCGTAAAAGCAACGTTATTTGGTTGTATCAATTGACCAATGCTTATCCAATCCGTAATATCCTTAAAGTCATCAATATGACCTGTGACAAAGCATATTTCCTCCCGCCAGGACAACAGACAATGTTCTTTCAAGTGCACTTTGAAAAACATTCCATGTTACTCCATTCTTAGGGAAAATATGCTCATCCTAAACCAATTATTTTATTTACAATTCACCTAATTATTTGGATGAATGCCATGAATTTTATCATGCCACTATTGCATTGTAAATTTCCCATCTGATGTCGTTAACAGCCAAATAATTCAATACCTACTATACTTTGTAAATCACCTCATATGATGTTTACTTAAGACAAGAGTCATTTCCCATAGCCTGTTACCAAAACAAAAATCTACAACAATTAAATTAGAGAAATCAACCTTTTGTTAGACAATTCCTAATTACAAACTTTAATGTTTTAAAAACCTTATTGTCACCAATATACCATAATATTGTAAATTTTTTCACCCTGGCCTTTTCTTTAACCAGCCAACCTCCTGGATTAAAGTATTTTGAACAATCAAAATATTCTGAAATAGTATTAATAAAATTTTATCCTCCAAAAGCTAGTTTCCTTTAACTAAGAGCCCTTTGAAATCCACAATTGCTCAAAAATGACTATTTTGGTCTATTTCCCAAATCCAAAGCTTTTTACCAAATCAACCTTTTACTGAACAGATTTTCTATCCTCTTAATACATTTCATTTTAAAACCCAAAATATCAATGCGAAAGCATTCGCATAACCTTGCATTTCTTGCAGACCATGTATTGTTCTTATTCTGAAAAGTCCAAACAGAAAACGCAATTAGCCGTTAACTATGACCTCCACTCTTGCTGCGAAAACAGCATTGTTATCTTATGTTTACAAACCAGCTTTTTCCCTGTGCCCAAATACAACGCTTTTTAGAGAAGACAACCATTAAAACGTCAAATTAACCCCTCTTCCGATATTCAACTACATCACAATATTTTCCCAAGACCCCATATATCCAGAATATGTATGCTGCAAGCACAACAATATGGCAAAAACCCATTTTCTGCCCTCAAGTTTGCTTCAGCACCCCCAAAGCCAATTATTATTATTATAATGTCTTCACGGAAGGGATCACAAAATTTTAGTCGTTTACACGGTCCGAACGCTCCCGAAAGCCCAACACAGTTAAATCGTCTGCCCCGCGGCCCACATGTTTCACTCCCATCTAATCAGCAGCCGCTGCACCAGAAACGCTTCCCCCGCAGTTGACACATTTTTTGGCAAGTCTAGAGCATAATAAAAACACAGGTGACATTCCCTGCTAAAATTTAAATGATCATTTTGTATATATTCTTTTGTCTTTTTAAACACCATCTTCCCGTTAGCGGACGGGATCAAAAACCAAGCTGCAATAAGCCATCACATTGCTGTAAATTGACAGTACATATAGGTTATATTAACAAAGCACCACCAGTACTTGGAAATAACCATTCTAATTATTGTTATACAAGCCCAAGCATCACAAAAAAACCCAATTTATTGTAATCACAAAACGTCATACCCGGATTAACCAAATCAAATACCAGTGTCCCCATTAATTTTCTAGCTCCCTTTATTTTTGTTAAACTTCCTCCGTGCCCGTCACCTATCTCGGTAAATATTTTCCCCGTCAGCCGAGGAGGCCCCGCTATTTTTTCCTTACCAAACAGTACTTTCCCGCCGCCACGGTCTTAAATATATCCCCGTTATCCGAGGGAGCCCCCACTATTTTCCCAAAATAGTATTTTTTAACTTCTCCCCGGCCTTATTTTGCCATTAGTGTCTGTGGAACAAGCTGTTACACTTTTATCCACTCACATATTATTTATATATGTATATTACCTCCATTAGTGTCTGTGGAACAAGCTGTTACACTTTTGTCCACTCACATATTATTTATATATGTATATTACCTCCATTAGTGTATATATTATCCTGCATTTTATGCATTTTAAGCTGGCCAGCAAACCCATATTTATTTATCCATAAATATAGCTGTGTAATATTTTTAAAGCGCTTTGTCTTACCAATTTTTTCAAATCCTTACAAGTTAGACGTATTTTTTGGATCGTCATCCAATCCCGCCTTACAACACGTGTTTCCCATATTTTACTTTTATTTTTTGTAGTGAGTTCGTGTGCCTCACACAGTTAACTCCATTATTTATTATTATTATTAATATTATTATTATCTATTCGACTGTATCGACTGTATCTCCTAGGCCTTTCCTAATTTTACTGCAGAAACCACACAAACACCATACAACGTATATTCGTGCCTACCCTTTAGACACAGGACACTCCCCGGCCCCAATATTGTACCTCTAGTACAATATATTCGTGCCTACCCCTGAGACACAGGACACTTTCCAGCAAAGTGCCCCACCGTACCTGCCATTGACTAGTATAAACACAGGGTTTTATCGCCGTCACCCAGGACGCGAAACCAGCCCAACAATGGACCTCACATACAATGTCCCTTTAACGCATTTGGAAACACCTTCACAACATGCAGACATTAATGTGGACTTACCCGAGATCCATCAGATGTCTCCCTCCAGCAGGAAAAGTCTTCAACCGCCGAGAATCCAGGCGCCCCCGTCGAAAAACTCCGGCCCACCAAGGGTTTTGAAGACGCCGTGCGCACGGTCACTTACCAGATGTCGAACAGCAGCGCCTGGGTTCTCGCTCCGGTATATTGACCTCCATGGCTCAGAAGGACCAAAATGTCAGGTTCATTAATAATTACCTTCGTCCGTAATTATCAATAACTGCAGGAAGACATCTTATTCAATTATTGACATTTAATTAAATAGAAATGGATACAACAGATAAAAGCCTCCGGAGGGGAGCGTTACAGCAAGTGTCACCTTACAACTTCCGAACGTCTCCTCGAATAGACGTTTTCGTCCCATTCTTATGGTCACAAGTTACAGAGTTGTTGATCATTCCATCACGTATGAGTAAAAACAACATCTGGGACTACAATAACAATCAAAGTATTTTACTAATAACAAAAACAGGGACTAGACCTAACAACATTTAGATTAGAGTAATTATACAACCTCCTTGACCTAAGAATCATATAATATAATCATAATCATATAATCGTTACATACAGAAAAACCCGAAGTGTACGGTTACATAACGATAACAATATTCTTGTTATTGTCCGAATAGCCCTGTCCTCGTCACCAAGGGCCCACCAAATCTCAAGGACCCAGATTGGGTGGATTGTTTGTATAACCATCCTGGAACAGGCTGTCTAGGTTAAAGATGACTTGGCGTGACCTCAACACTTTTGAAAAACAGAAAGAGAATGATTTAACAAAGTAATGAATTAATACAGAGAAAAGAAAGAGATTGATTTAATAAAGAAATGAATTAATATAACTATTATAATAGTAAAACAGAACAAACCCAACACCATGTTTTTATAATCTTTATTTGTGGCCTTTTTAGCCTCCGGAGTGTATGAGGGACAGGCAGAGATGGTTGGATCCAGCAAGGTGAGGGAGGGGTTTGGCTCTATAAGCATGTTTGATGTCAGAATAAACATGGTCTAGAGTTTTATCTCCTCTTTCAATAAACAAAGGCAGAACCGTCTTTTAACATGCTTTGTTGAAGTCACCAGCGGCAATATAGACACTTAGCCTCCTGCTAGCTGCTGTCTGTTTACAGCTGTTAGCAGGAGGCTAAGTGCTGTGCTAACGTTAGCATCTGGTGGGATGTAAGCAGCCATTACAATGGCAATCGTCATTGGTTTTTCTCGTCGATTGATGAGAGTCCCTGCATTATGGATTTTGTGTTGAGGGCCCTGAAGCCACGAATAATCCCCTGATCCATAGGTTGAATAATGGAAGTTATGTTGGGGTCAGGAACTCGACTTGAACTCCTTCACAATAGAAGTCAGTTGCATGTTTCCCTGCACAGTCCATTATGAGGTGGACCTTGAAGGGCAGCTCCCTTTCAGTGAGGTACAGCTTTGCATTCAGGATGAAACTGTTTAAGAACCAGTGCTTTGTGAGAGCTTTTATGATCAAGGCATTCATATTGCTCATCCAGTCACAGAGAGCAAGGCTTTTGTTCTAGTTTTTTTTACAGCATGAGGATGATCCAATTTGTAGATTAAGGCTGGCTTTATTGTGAAGCTAGCAGTATTCCCACACATGCCATCAAGCGAGCCTTGTGAACTTGTAAACTTGGGACTTTCATTATATTTTTGAATAAGAATGTCAGAGAAGGCATCCTCTTCCAAAAATGACCAGTCTCATTGACAGGTTCTCCAATAGGCATAGCCCAAATGCATGCACAAATAAAGGAGAAGATAGTCTTCTGTAATTTTTTGTTTGCAAGGAGAAGGAACCGTTGAGGCCCAAGTCCCAATGCCGTTCTGTCTTTACACATATATGTTTATTACATTTGAGGGCCCAGATTACAATGTGTGTCACTCAGGGGAGGGGTGGAAACAGAAGTGGGACGTCAATAGTCAAAACAAATGAAGGTCTGGAAGTCTTGTGGAATGTGTGATGGATGCAGGTGCAGTTCTCAGATAGATTTGGAGCACTACAATGTGTTCTAGATCCTCTTTGTTTAGACAAATTAATGTTAGGGGCAAGCAAATATATAATAATATGAAACTAATAAGCAAAGCAAAGTAAGTTTAATAGTAAAGCTAAGCATTTCTTCATTGCAAGCAAAAGTATAATAAAAATATGAAATAAAATCCTGACTTTCCCTCCTTTTTATTATACATTTGCACACAATCTAATGCCCTTAATGAAACTTAATAAGTCATTTTTACAACAAATATATTTCCACCCCGAGAGATTTGCATGTCTGCTCTTTACCCAAATTTCTCTTACTTGCAGGTCATGTCTGAAATAGGAGGAACAAAATCACTCCCGTCCAATTCACTTTCATATTGATCATAGTCACGGCCAACAATGCTCTCGCCAGTAGGCTTCTAATAAGTGGATACAATTCTTGCCTTTTGGAATTTGTTAGGCCAGTTGCAGTAACTATAAGTCGGTTTAGCCCAGATCGTAAGCAGGGGATAAGACAACACCCATACAATGTCAAAGTAGTCGCAAAAACAGTCATTGAGATCACCACAGAGAAGGCCAAATCTTGAGACTTGCCGAAGGTCTTATCCCACCAGTCTGCCCAGACAATTCCACTCTCGAATCCCTCTTCATATTCCAGTTCAGGATCTGCAGGCTTTCATTGGCTCTGGTTAGCGACCCATCAGGTGAGGTGTTGTTGGGAATGAAGGTGAATCATTGATCTCCAAACATTGAACACACGCCACCTTGCTGCCCCAGAAGCATATCAACCACTTAGCAGTCCTGGAAAGCCATGAGACAGATGGCTGCCAGCTGTTCATCATTGGTACAAATCCCTGCTTCGTATAATTTCCAAGATTTTTGGACGTTGTAATGGATGTTGTTTATCCTATCCATATTTTATTTGGAGTAACCCAACGAAAAATAACTTGCCTCAATTTTTTTGCCAACTTAAGACTCATCTGGTATACCTCTGGGGATGCATCATTGACGCCAACCCTCCATGAGGCCCAAAGCAGTCGGGAGAGCCCAGCCGCCAATTGTATCTCCTTGACTATACAGTGGGACCTCGCTTCTTCGCGGTTCCACCATCGTGGCTTCATAGCTTCGCGTTTTTTGAATAAAAATTAAAAATATTAAAAAATCAATAATAATGAAAAATATTAAATTGAAATTCACCGGGGCTTTCGCTCCGAGCTGATCTGGGGACCATGCACCACGTCGGACTTATTTTTATGAGACACCGCCGTTTGACATAGTCTCATTTTCAACCTTTTTCTGAGAACCAGGAAGTTCACCGGGGCTTTTCCACCGAGCCTATTCGAGGATAGTGCATGCTTTGGACTGAACCCTTCTGACGCCCAGCCATTTGATTTAGAAATTTTTTTGGACTTAGAAAATGTTTTGGACTTAGAAAATGTTTTGGACTTAGAAAATGTTTTGGACTTAGAAAATGTTTTGGACTTAGAAAATGTTTTGGACTTAGAAAATGTTTTGGACTTAGAAAATGTTTTGGACTTAGAAAATGTTTTGGACTTAGAAAATGTTTTGGACTTAGAAAATGTTTTGGACTTAGAAAATGTTTTGGACTTAGAAAATGTTTTGGACTTAGAAAATGTTTTGGACTTAGAAAATGTTTTGGACTTAGAATATGTTTTGGACTTAGAAAATGTTTTGGACTTAGAAAATGTTTTGGACTTAAAAAATGTTTTGGACTTAGAAAATGTTTTGGACTTAGAAAATGTTTTGGACTTAGAAAATGTTTTGGACTTAGAACATTTTCGAGAACCAGGAAATTTAGCGGGACATTCGCCCGAGTCTATCCGAGGATAGTGCATCTTCGGATACATTTCTCTGAGACACCGCCATTTGACTTAGTCGTTTTTTCAACATTTTTCATGAGAACCAGAAAATCCCCTTTAAATACGCTTTCATGTTTTATGGAGGTCTATTTTAATACACTTTCACGTTTTATGGAGGTCTATTTTAATACACTTTCACGTTTTATAGAGGTCTATTGTATACAGTTTCGGTTTTTTTGGGGCACCGCTACTTTGCGGATTTTCAGTTTTCACGGGTGGTCTCGGTCCCTATTAACCGCAATAATCGAGGTTCCACTCACTGTAGATGAAATGTTTTTCCATCTACAGTGAAAGCAAAGCACATAGTCCTGTTGCTTTTTGACAGGAGTCATATAATTTATTTTCACACCACAATCGTAGGTCGAATTGTGGAATCAATGACGCAGTCTGTCTTGCAACATAAGTACACCATGCCTCATACACCGGCCCCAGAGTCAGACCCTGACCTGTAAGGTTCAAAACAGGTAAAGTTGGAAAAATGGCTTGTCGTTTTTTGTAAAAGGATAGACGCTGTTTAATTTTTTTTTTACAAGCAGGACACAAGTTTTGTTTTGTTTAAATCCTTTCCCCCAAAAATAGTGATTAAAGTAGTCTTATATGTTGGAGGCAAATCATTGTTTGGGTGTACATTCTCCGAGGGTTGTCATCTTGAATTCATGTTTGAAACTCACGTTCAGTCGGAAAACAGGACTTGATGTCCCACTGTATTTTATTTTGCCCATCTCAGTTTTACCCATCTGATAGGTTCATTAATAATTACCCTTCTTTGTAATTATCAATAACTGCAGCAGATGGGATGTGCAATGGGATGGGCAAATGTCAGGTGGCTGCGATTTTATCCGCCTACCCCTTACTCACATGGCTGGTCTGAAAAAAGAAAGAACATGATCATTTTTTTCCAATTCGTCCTCGCAATTACCGTACTCCTGGACCTCACTGCTTTCCCCGGTACGTTTCATAAGCAGAGATATAATTAGTGTAATTTAGAATTTGTAGGGGCAATTGCAGTAGTTATAAGTCGGCTTAGCAAGGAGCGCAAACAAGACAACACCCATACAATGTCAAGGTAGTAACATATATGGCTATAGAAAACACAACAGATTGGGCCAAATCCTTACATTTTCCAAAGGTCTTATACCATCAGTCTGTGAAGCGGACAATTTTACTCCAGACTGCTTTTGCACATTGCGGTTTTAGGGTATGCAGGCCACTAATGGCCCTGGTTAGGGACCCATCGGGTGACGTGTTGTTCGGTATGAAGGTGCAACATTGTTTTCCAAACATTTTGCACACGCCCCCTTGCTCCGCAAGGAACATCTCCACCGCTATGCGATCCTGGAACGCCATCAGACTGGTAGCTGCCTCCAGTCACTCCTTTATGGCCATGAATCCCTGTTCAGTATAATTTCCAAGTTTTTGGACATTGTAATGCAGGTAATTTATCCCATCCACATTTTTGTTTTGGGACTCCCATCCTGCTGCGATCTGATTAGCCAGCTTATACTCATCTGGGACACCCCGGGGGATGCCAATCGCATAATGTATGTTGGATCTCCTTCCCTACATGCCGCTCGACGATGTCGGGAGGGCCCCTTCACCACACCAGATTTCTGAGCAGCCAATTGTATCTCCTCCACTGTAGATGGAAAAACAGACACCGGTAAGAGCAGTGAGACCAAAGTACCTAGTTTTGCCGCGTTTCGGCAGGAGTCGTATAATTTATCTCCACCACACCACCACCATAGGTCAGAACGTAGTATCAGGGGTGCAGTTTGTTTTAGAACGCCGACACACCACGTCTCATTTATCGCCCCCAGCTTCAGACCATGCCCTTTAAGGTTTAAGCATGTAAAATGATTAAACAGTGGAAAAAATGACTTCCTATTTACTGCGTAACAGGATAGACACTGTTTCAATATTTTTCTGTACAAGTAGGACAGGTTTTTCATTTGTAAAAACTCTTTTCCCCAAAGAATGGTGATGGAGGGAGTTGTTATATCCGTTCGTATTTTCCCTTGTCTGGTAGTTTGTTCCTTACACTCCATTAACAGCACCCAATTATCCCCCGCTTGGGAAATCCCTGTTTCAGAAATAAATTTCACAGGTTAATATGTCAGTCCAAGCTTTCCAATCTTGACCAATTTCTGCAACAAGGCTTTTCCCAATCTCCAATTTTTTGCTGTTAATGTACCACACATTTTCCACCATAGATTGATCCCTTTTATGGCAACCGGGACGTCGCCGAGTCCAAATATATATTTTCAATCTCGAATGCATGTCTGGAAATTTGATTTAGTCGGTAATGTTAATTAAATGTAAATGTGAATGTTTCTCGGTTTACCCTCCCGTAAGAAGGTGTATCCTCAATTGAAACGCCTCCGCCTTTCTCTCCAACTGGAGAAAACAACCCTACTGTGGAGAGGAATAGAATCACAATCATCATTGATCTCATTGCCCCAAAAGCAATAATTGTTTTCAACATGACTTTTTGTCTTTGTTTAGGGAGTTTTCCTCTTGAAATGTTTCAATTTAGACAACCTTCCTACTGTGGGAAAGGTGCATCCGTGTCCCCCTTTCAGCTACTTTGATAGCTGTTGGCGTGGTTAGCAACATGGACCCTCCCACTTTGCGTTGCTCCAATGTTTCTTCTTTATGCTGCGTATCAGCACCCAGTCTCCAAGAATCACCGTCACTCCGTCCGTTTCCTGTTGAGAAGCAAAATCTCCCTCTGATAGCTTAAATTAGGTGCGTTTTTTCTAGATTTACCTCATCATCCAATTGTCATTGTGTAGTGAATAATAGCAAAAGTAAGGTCTACCAAACAGGACTTCATATAAGGCCCGACAATTGTATGGTGGTAGGCGTAATAATTTCGCAACGAAATATGAAACCTAGTGCCAATATATTCAATTATTTTTTTAATAAAATGGGTGCCATTATCACTATAGATAGTTTCTGGAATTCCATATCGTGGAATGATATCTTACTTAATTCAATAAAATCTATATGTATCTTTTGAAATGGATATGTAGCTATGCATATAGATTTAAAGTTTTAAACCATAAGCTTAGTAGTGCCGTTGTAGCAAGGCCACCACCCTCCTTGTCGAGACATAGGACTTCCCTTGACTCAAGCTAAGCAAGCCAAGGTCCCAATTTGTTTTGTCTTTTACCAATCTCTCACGCCATCCCCAAGGCCTATTGGCGATTTCAGAAATCAATTCCAAATTCCCAAATCATTTTCAACCTTGATATTTTATTGATAAATTATGTCTCGGTGGCCTGCCAATCAAAAAATACAAAAAGACAAACCATCATTCACGCTCACACTCATAAACATAAGAATTTAGAGTGTTCAACCAGTCTAGCATCCATAATTTCATTTTGTGGGAATAAACTGGAGTACCCGGAGAAAATCCACACATTTTCGAGGACGCCAGGAATACCCCACATTCCGGAAGGTCTGGATCCACCCCGCATTCATTAGTAGATCTTTTAATACACACACCCCCACTCTAGCATTTTAACCGTTTGTAAAAAAATTCCCTTCATGTTTCACATAAAGTTATACCCTTTTTAATGCTACCAGTTTAAATGTTTGTTCCCAGAATTGAGGTGGCAATAGGTTCACCTCTAAGGTTTTTCTTTTCTGTAATTCGCACTCAAATTCAATTCACAGCCGTCATGACCTAATGGCCCCCTATCAGTTTTTTGGAAAATCCCAATTCCCTCTAATAGCATGCCAATCACCTTTTCAATCACCCATTCAAATTTGTTTCAACTTCATCCAGGTGATAAGATATCTCCCCCATTTGTAAAACAAATTCCTCCACGCCTATTTTATGCGACATGACGCCGTCTACGGCCTTTATCACGTCGCCTTGAGTCCAAATTTTATGAACCAAAATAACACAGACTGCTAACTCCGCACATTAGGGTTGGCAACCTCGATCACCGTTGAATTTTGCCCATCCCATTTTATTCATAGACAACCCATCTATCTAAAGCGTCACTTGTTTCAAAACATGAAAGGCCCCACTAGAATTTGGGCATCCAGCGCCAAATAGAGCCTATTTACACGTGTCTCGAATTTGTTTTAGATATGGGCTCCCCAATTCCCAAAATATTCCAGAATTCATAAACCAACACATCCTGTCAAAACCCAAAGCAACTAACAATCTATTTCTTAGCCAGATTTTGAAATCCGGAGAATTACTCCTTTCCCCCCTTATCTAAGCTTGTTGTTGCCAATCGTTATCACTGTAACATTCAGCCATATTAACCCCATCATTGCATTGCTATGAACTTCAAGCTAAAGTTCTTTTAATTTGCATGCCCTTAAAGCAATATAAAGCAACGCCATTTGGTTGTATCAATTCATCAATGCTTATCCAATCCGTAATATCCTTAAAGTCATCAATATGACCTGTGCCAAAGCATATTTCCTCCTGCCAGGACAACAGACAATGTTCTTTCAAGTGCACTTTGAAAAACATTCCACGGTACTCCAGTCTTAGGGAAAAAAAATGACCCTCCTGAACCAATTATTTTATTTACAATTCACCTAATTATTTGGATGAATGGCATTAATTTTCTTATGCCACTATTGCATTGTTAATTTCCCGTCTGATGTCGTTAACAGCCAAATAACTCTCAATACCTACGATATACTTTGCAAATCACCTCATACGATGTTTACTTAAGACAAGAGTCATTTCCCATAGCTCCCTGTTACCAAAATAAAAATCTACAACAATTAAATTAGAGAAATCAACCTTTTGTTAGGCATTTCCTAATTACAATTTTCAATGTTTAATAAAATACCCTCAAATTGTCACCAATATACTATAATATTGTAAATTTTTCCATCCTCGCCTTTTCTTTAACCACCAGCCAACCTCTTGGATTAAAGTATTTTGAACAATCAAACTATTCAACAATAGTGTTAATAGTATTTTATCCTCCAAAAGCTAGTTTCCTTTCATTAAGAGCCCTTTGAAATCCACAATTGCTCAAAAATGACTATTTTGCTCTATTCCCAAATCCAAATTTTTTTACCAAATCAACCTTTTACTAAACAGATTTTCTATCACCTAAATATACATTTCTGTTTAAAACCCGAAAAATGAATGCGAAAGCATTCACATAACCTTGCATTCCTTGCAGACAATGTATAATTGACCTCTTTTTTCCTGTGCCCAAATAAAATGCTTTTAAGAGAAGACAACAACTAAACAGACAAATTAACCCCTCTTCCGATATCCAACTACATCGCAATATTTTTCCAAGACCCCATATTCAGAGTATGCTGCAAGCACAACAACATAGCAAAAACCCATTTTTTGCCCTCAAGTTTGCTTCAGCACCCCCCAAGGCCAATTATTATTATTGCAATGTCTTCACGGAAGGGATCCACAAAATTTTAGTCGTTTACTTGGTCCGCGAGCACCCGAAAGCCTAACACAGTCAAATCGTCTGCCCCGCGGCCCACATGTTTCACTCCCATCTAATGAGCAGCCGCTGCACCAGAGCGCTTCTCCCGCAGTCAACACATTATTTGGCAAGTCTAGAGCATAATAAAACACAGGTGACATTCCCTGCTAAACATTTAAATGACCATTTTGTATATATTCTTTCGTCTTTTTAAACACCATCTTCCCGCTCGCGGACGGGATCAAAACCAGGCCAAGCTGCAATCAGCCATTACATTGCTGTAAATTAACAGTACATATAGGTTATATTAACAAAGCACCTACAGCACTTGGAAATAACCATTCTAATTGTTGTTATATAAGCCCCAGCATCACAAAAACCCAATTGAATTGTAATCACAAAAACGTGACACCTGGATTAACCAAATCAAATACCAGTATCTCCATTAACTTTCTAGCTCAACATTCTCATATCCAAAATCCACATTCCAAATCATTCTAAGCCGACATTCCTTGTTTTCAGACACCTTAAAGTCTGGGTAATCATGTAATATATGTACCCCCATTTTCTACAAATTATCTCAGATTTTTGTCGAACTTTACAACATCTCTTCTCCCTCTATTTTTGTTAAACTTCCTCCGCTCCCGTCACCTATCTCCACAAAAAAAAATCCCCGTCAGCCGAGGAGTCCCCGCTATTTTTCCTTTCCAAACAGCACTTTCCCGCCGCCTCAGTCTTAAATATATCACCGTCATCCGAGGGAGCCCCACTATTTTCCCAAAATAGAATTTTTAACTTCTCCCCGGCCTTATTTCGCCATTAGTGTCTGAGGAACAAGCTGTCACACTTTTATTTTTATTTTTATTTATATAAATAAATATACATATATAAATATACATTTATATCCATATATATATATATATATATATATATATATATATATATATATATATATATATATATATATATATATATATATATATATATATATATATATATATATATATATATATATATATATATATATATATATATATATATATATATATATATATATTTACACATGTATATGTACACATATACATACACACATTGGTAGTAATCTTAAACTAGAATATACACAGACAACTGGTTTCACTCGGATAATTCTTTATTAATACACAACCTAGCAATTCTCAAGTTATATTCTTCACATTCTTTGCAAATGATTTCATTCTAGATGGTAGTCATTTATTGTATGGTGTCATAAAACAGTGTCCAGGTTTTTCAAATTACAATAAAAGCAAAATAAAGGCCTTTCTATGCCACTTCAAATACATAGCTCTTCATTTATTTAAAGTTATGTACTGCTAGTTTTTGTAACTCGTCCTTATTTTATAAAACTGTAGACAAATGACCCGAGGACAACAGCCAAGAGTACACAGCAACAGAAGATCATCATTTGTTTCTTCAGAGAATGCATGAGGGAAAAAACATCACAACTATGCATTACAAGCATTACTAGCTAAATTTAACAGTGGTATCTTGACTTAAGAATTTAATGTATTCCTCAAACAAGCTTGTACCTGACACTAACCTTCCCCATTAAAACTAAGGAAATCCCATTAATAAACTCAAGCCGAAAGAGGAACACGTATTCATTTGATTAATAAAAAGGTAATAACTTTTACTTCAAATATGAATACCAAAAAAGGGCGTCAAGGTGACCAAATCACTCCTGTCGGGTATTATATTTAAACAACTAAAGTAAGAACAAATTACTATATTGTTTCATAGATTTAAAATATTACATGTGAAAAAATATACAATACAATGTACAATGATAACTCTACTTTCAAATGCTTCTAAAGATATATATTAAGTTTACGAAAATCCTTAAGGGCAAACAATTTGCCCCAAGATACAAAAAAAATTCAGGTTACAAACAAAATCAAACATCGCCGCATTGTAAACAGTTTCTGCAACCAGTATTTTGGTTTCTGGTTTTAAATTGTCGTGTTCGAGTTGCATATCTCCCAACACCACTGGCCTCCTATGGTTGTCTACATAATACGGTAACGTTAGCGTACTGCAGCGTGATAGCGTCCACCGACTACGAAAGGGGGGAAAGGCACGCTTCAGGCGGATGCCAGAACCAACCATTAATGAGGAAATGGTCACAAGCGGAGCCACTGACCAAAAGCTTCTTCGTCACAGAATTCTAAAGCATTTTATTTTCTTGAATTTTTCTCAGTATGCATAACATCACTTTAACTTGTCAAGTTGTATGTTTCTGTATGTGTACGCATGTTTACTTCGCCACCACATGCTATTCCACCCCATTCGATAATGCAGACATTGCATACATTACATACATTTATCATTAAGAAAATAATTTTGTAAGTAGAAGTACCATGCTATTATTGGTTGGGACACTTAGAGCTAGTTGATTGGCTCATGCATTTCCCCATGCACGCGTTGAGTTGCGAACCACTAATTGCGAATGTTATTCCGTACTCAACATGTCCAAGAAGAACGAAGCGCTGGTCAGACTCCATTTTGGGATCACGATTCATCGCTCGTATCATATCAATGCTCTTTCGAAAAGTTCCCCATAGTTTTCGATTTTTTCATATAAATCTACAACCGCGAACCGAAAAAACACAATTTTTTACTTGATTTTTGTGGGATTTTCGGGGTTGTAATCCCAGAGGTCATCATATTTTTATTTTTGGGGTTTAAATCTATTTTTCCCCATTAAAAAATAACAATTTTCTCACATTAAGCGCTAATAGAATTTTCACCCAATTATTAAAATATAATTTGATTAATTCCTTCAAGTGGCATACCGAGGAATTTTGTGCCCTGGAGAAAATTCTAGACAGTGCACGCGCTCAATGTCAGAACTCAATAGGTAGTCATGTTTGATAAGTGTAACACTTAATGTACACACTTATTTTGTTTTGTTTAAGATCGCCGGCTGCTCTGTGCCCTCACTGGAAGACATTGCCAGCCCTCGTTACTTCAGCAGAGCCAGGAACATTGTCAGGGACCCATACCACCCTGGTCACAACCTGTTCCAGCTGCCGCCCGCTGGCAGACGCTACAGGTCTCACAAAGTACAGTGGGACAAAGAAGCTAGCGAGACGCGACAGTCGTGGAAAGCAGCCTGCCACGCACCACTCCAAGAAGGCCGACAGAGTCTAAAACTATTACATGCTTGGTGCCTCCTCTGCTTGAAGATTATTTTGTTGTTGCGGATTTAGCCCTCACAATGACAATTCGGCTTGTGTCGAGTCAATGATGATGACAAAGCCTATGTCCGATAATTATTATTAGTATTATTGTAAATTTGCAAAATATTAAAAACTGGATATGGAAAAATATTACAATAATTTTTATTTGATGTTTTTTATGGCGAAAATTTGAATATATTTATTTTGCGAGACGAATATATTTCTGAAACAAAAATGTATATTTTCAAGGCCCTGCTTCAAAGTAGTGCTCCACCTGAATCCACACAACCCTCAATAACTATGGTGTGTAAAACTTTTACTGCAGCTAAAACTGCAACATATACAAAAAAACATCGGCACACGGTCTAATTGCCGAAAGACATTTAGCCGACTGACATCTGGCCGACAGCTAAATCGCCGAAAGGCCATCTGGGCGAACGTAGTATTAGCCGAACGACTATTTGGCCGACCGACTATCTAGCTGAAGAACATTTAGCTGACACGCTCGTCCCGCCCCCGGTCGTGTGTGTGTACAAGGTTTTCAACCTAGGCCCGCCAGCCATTTACGGTCCGTTACTGATAACAACATTCATTAACAATAACAAGTTACAGATAACAACATTCATTTAGAATAACAAGTTACAGATAACAACATTCATTTAGAATAAGAAGGGCATTTATTCACGGCCAAACAAAGTAATTATAACAGTAATAAAAGTAGTTATAACAGTATATACTGTAATTTACACCAGCATAGAAAACATTGTGATTAATCTTTGAATGAAGGTTCTCAGCAAATCATTTGAATATATATTTCCTAAAATAATGGGAAATTATTTAAAATTAAAATGTTGTTCTTATTTAAATCGGCAGAATACTTCCACCTGATGGACAAATAATTTTACTGCAATTGGGTCGGGTACCAGGTTTAAAGTGCACTTTTTACTGGGAAATCAAGCACCCTGTGCTCAGTTATAGTCTATAAAAATCGCCAGTACTTTTATTTATGGTGCGGTATTCATATTTATTCATTTAATGCTGTTTTCGGCTGGATTTAAAGTCATTTTAGTGCATTTTGCGGTTTTTCGCCATTGACGTTAATGGCTGTCTTTTACCGGGGAAATCACTACCCTGGGCTCGGTTTAAGCTTCCAAAGAGCGCCGGTATCTGTATTTAATCATTAAATGCTATTTTCTGCATGATTTTAGCACATTATAAATATACAAAATATTCCTGAATACTCTTGTAATGGGAAGAGTATACAGGAATATTTTATTAAGCAGCAACCATATTTGTAATACATGCATTTGTCAATGTAGAAAAAAAATATATTTCCCAATCAATTTCTTTGCACTGTGGAATCCAGATATTTCGACATTAGAACTTCAACATCTTTAACTTCTGGTGCGAAAATTGTAATTTCCCATCCCATCACATCTCATTTTCTGAACCACTTTTATCCTCATTAGGGTCACGGGGGGTGCTGGAGCCAATCCCAGGTGTCTCCGGGCCAGAGACAGGGACACCCTGAATCGTTGGCCAGGCGATTGTAGAGCACAAGGAGATGGACAAACACGCACACTCGCTCCCATACCTCGGGGCAATTGCATGTTTTTGGAATGTGGTAGGAAACCGGAGTACCCGGAGGAAACCAAAGTACCCGGAGGAAACCGGGGGACCCGGAGGAAACCGGAGTACCCGGAGGAAACCGCAGTACCCGGAGGAAACCGGAGTACCCGGAGGAAACCCACGCAAGCCCAAGGAGAACATGCAAACTCCACACAGGTGGAACATGATTTTAACCCAAGACCCCAGAGCTGTAAGGACGAAGCGCTAACCACTCGAGCCACCGGGCCGGCCAAAATTGTTTAAATTTCTGTCATTAAAAAGCATGCTGTTCTCAACAACATAAACTTATTTCTTTTTTTCAAATTGAATAATTTGATATTTTGCATTTACAAATACAGGCATATTTACTTCCTTATGATATTGATCCTAATAATGTGCTTTTGATTAGAGGTAAGATCTTGAGCTCGGGCTGGGCTTCTCTCCCGCTGAAAAAAAATAATCTATACCAAAACGATGTGTTCTCTCCTGCTCAGTTTTTAAAAATAAATACATTTTTTATAAAAATGTATAGTAAAACGGTGTGGATAACAAACTAAGAAATAAGAAAATTATAAAATAAATAATTTGGAATTTTTAAGAGAAGGCGCTGTGTAATGTAATCTCAATTGGACGCGGAGCCGCAGAGCCAGAGCATGCTCTGCGCACTTCACATTCACACCGCAAGAAATGAAGGGTAAACTAAATATGCACTGGTACCGGTAAGAGTGAATGTTGGAAAAGCTTAAAATTGATTGTTGAATATGCTAAGGAAACTTGCATTGGCTTCGCTGAGTGAAGTCAATGTAGCGCTTTACTCTAACACGAGACAAAAAAGCGCTGAGCAGGCATTTAAACAGTGGAAATCGTCAAACATCTATATTATCATAAAAATAAATGTAGATGTTTATACAGTCTTGTTTAACTTGGGTTTTGTTGCAAAAGATATAGCCCTTAATCTGTTATCAAAAATTAATCCTCGTGGTGCCCTCGCTTTGGGCCATATTTGATTCATACAGTACCTCAGAAATACCACGTTAGATATTTTTTCTTAATATATAATAATCGGACATAGGCTTTGTCATCACCATCAACAACAAAAGCCTAATTGTCATCATACCCAGAAACTGTGTATGACGAAATTGGTAGTGCTTCTCCATAAGGTGTGTTTTCTCGGCAAAAGACCCAAATAAATGATAATTACGGACTCGTAATTTGGCACCCAATACGGATACATTGTATCAGACTGGTTACCGGGGGGAAAATGGTTCCTAAGCAAGACGGTGCCCCTCTATATGAAGGGTACCCCTCTATTTCAGAACTGTGAAATGTAACCCCTGCAACCTTTCTAGGGTTAAAAGGCTGTGGGAAAGCATTTTACCGTATTTACTTATAACACCAGTACTTCCAACCCCAATTCTTATCCTGTGCAGTGCCTGAAGTGAATGTAAAATTTCTGATTAAGACAGTGATAAAAAAAATAAAATAAAAAAATCAAAACATGAATGGTTCATTACTATTTTTTTCTGACTCATGAATTGGAGCATCTGTAAGTCAAGGTACCACCTTATAGCACATTTAATACACAATTTAAAATATAAATTATTACTTCTAGAGTAAAATTTCTGTATATTTACAAATTATTACGTAGACAATTTTGATGATCAGTTGTGAGTGATGTTTAATGAGGGAAATATTTAATTGCATTCGAAAAATCAAGCCATACTTACCCTACGTGCTTCCTGTTGGAATTTTGCAGCTTTTTTAGTGTCAGCCACTGCTCTTTCTACAAAGCCCACTGATTGGTCCATGTTACTTTCTATTCTGTCAATCATGCCACCCTAAGAGATAGCATAGCAAGAAATAGAAATGGTGAATAAAGAGACCACCCCTAGATGGCAGACAATTATAAACAGTCATACCTCCACTTATAAATGCCTTTAGGGACGACATTTTCAGGTTACGAAAGCTTTTTATATGCAAATGAGTGCCTTGAACTACGAAATTAGATCCAAGTTACGAAATCCCCCAAAAAGTAAATGCATTTCTTTATCCGTTATTTTATTTTGAAATTATCATGGATGCATTGATTCTCAATAAAGAACCTTGCTACACTCTACTGGGCTCTCATTGGCTGTCACACAACAACCACTGTCCATGTTTCAAGATTATCTCATTTGTACTTTTGACCGATGTTCGTCATCACAGAGTTTTGACTGTTTTTATGTTGAGTTTTTCCAATCCAATCCTTCACGCCTCCCAAGAATATTACCAGTGTGAATTAAAAGAAGTGGTCAACCAGGAAGACATTGACGACTAGGTTGAGAGGCATAAAAACAAACTTACTCGCGTTAATGGAACACTCGGAAATACAGGACGAATCTAACGAGAAGGCAGACGAGAAAGCAGAAAGCATTCCTATAGCAGAAATCAAATAAATGCTGGAGAAATTTCACGAACTTTCTGTGTTCGTGGAAAAAACACATCCATAAAGTGTTCACGTATCATGAGATCGCTCACTTTGACAACATTTGTTTGTTGCATTATAGTTACATTATTAAAAGTCGCCAAAGGGAAATATCGTCGGATAATTTTTTTTCAAAATATCCGTTAACAGCACTGCATAAAGGCAACTTAAATCCAAACAGGCAGGAAGACCTCAACAAACGGTGTTTGTGGTGTTTGGTGAACAATCTCACACTAAAAACCACAAAAACTATAGAAATAGAAATCCTGGACTTTGCAAATGCAACAAAGATCTGGCCCCACTCCTCATAAATGGAGCATGCTTAAACAGGGTCCAGTCCTACAAATTCCTGAGCGTCCACGTCACGGACAAGCGCTCCTGGTCTACCAACACAACAGCAGTGGTGAAGAACGCCCAGAAGCTGAGGGTACTCAGGAGGAACAACTTGGACACTTACTACTGGTAACCTTCTATGAGCCACTGTGGAGAGCATCCTGGCATACTACATTACAGTGTGGTACGCTGGAAGCACGGCAGCAGACGGAATATATATATGTATATGTATATGTGTATGTGTATGTATATGTGTATGTATGTGTGTATGTATATGTGTATGTATATGTGTATGTATGTGTGTATGTATATGTGTATGTATGTGTGTATGTATGTGTATGTATATGTGTATGTATATGTATATGTATATGTATATGTGTATGTGTATGTATATGTATATATATATATGTGTATATATATATATATATATATATATATATATATATATATATATATATATATATATATATATATATATATATATATATATATATATATATATATATATATATATATATATATATATATATATATATATATATATATATATATAGAGGTAGAGGTGGAGGTAGAGATAGATATAGAGAGAGGGAGAGAGATAGAGAGAGAGTGAGAGATGAGATAGTTAGGCAGGTTGATAGATACAGTGGAGGGCCATCAGGGCCTTCAAGACCTTCTTTGCTGGCCTAAGAAATATCTGAATCCTATATTATATTTTGTCCACCAGTACTTATTAAATAATTCCAAATTGTCTGATACCTTCCTTTCATTGATTTTCCTCCGGGTTGCACTGTTTCCAGATGTGTTTTTTTTAATAATGAAGCCTCTAACCCAGTGATTTTCAAACTTTTTTGGCCACCGCCCCCTTCACCGCCGGGCCAAAATGCCAACGCCCCCTTCACCGCCGGGCCAAAATGCCAACGCCCCCCTCTTTACCCCTTTCCAACGAACGAAGCTTAAATAAATAGAAGACAGGCGCCTCAGATATTATTCGCTAATTTCGTTTCTTTTAATAGACCAATGCGCAGTTCACCTCGAATCATAAAAATTGATAGCTGATGCATTAAGCCGGTCGCTGTGCGCATACGTCTGTGGTTAAGCGTTGCCGGCGCGCTATTGTGTGCTCCTCTGCGGCTGACTGGATGGTGGTGGTTTCCCCAGTCGCCTGCATCGACGATAAACTCGCGACAATTAGTGATATACGGTATATGCGCGCTGCTCGTGAGCGCTCGAGCAGACAACGTTTCTTGTTTCAATAAAGCTTGTTTTTTGTCGACTTTTTATTACAGACAATCAATTTTTCCGGTCTTTCTACAA